>NW_022900934.1:6394953-6424287 GCF_012274545.1 Fukomys damarensis | reverse complement strand
TGCCCGCGTGCGCTCCCGCTGGGCCGTGGGCCTGCGCCTCGAGTGTGCCGGTCGAGGGCAGCACACACACCCGAGCCAGGCCTCTCCGGGCTCCCTGGGGTCAGGGAGGGGTCTCCCCGAGAAGGGCTCTTCGGGCCCCACCGAGACCTTCTGCAGCGCCCAGCCCCTGACCCAGCCCATCCTGCTGACCCTCTGCCCTCTGCCCTCGGCAGCTCCCCAGCCTTCCCATCCATCCTCTCTTTTGCAACTTAACAAGATCAGTTTCTCTCGCCTATAAGCAACCTACTCTGATTTGTACGACGCCAGAATCAACATTCTCAGGGGCGAAATTACCTTCGCACAGTCACATCGGGCTCACTGGGGCTCCCCTTGCTTAGAATGTTTTTAAACCAATTCCGGGTCCATTTTTTTACCTTTTAAATAATTAGCGATTTAAAAATGCCTAAATGTGCTAAATATGAAACAACCTACAAGGTGAAATAAAAGCTACTCTTTATTAATACTTGTCTTAAAGGGCAATGTATTTTAAGTGCATTTATTTTTATTTGTCGTGCAGATCCCGATGTCAAACGTGTAAGCTTTCCTCCTGGTACTGGCTGCCTAGAACTCTGAAAAGCAGGCATCCTCTGAACCTAACTGGGTATTAGCCTCCATATCTTGTCCAAATAGTGGCAAATTTATGATAAAACGTTACCATCTACTCCACATTTTACTATCCTGAGTTATCTCCTTAAATGCTTTTATAAGCACCATCCACGATGTCTACAAGGATTCGTTTCATTTTGTTTTTTTCATAATCACCACAAGAAAGGAAGTACCGTGGGTGACCTGATATGCTTTTTTCCAAGAGGCACCTGTGGGACCGCGGCAACCTAGGGTTGTCTTCTCAGTGTGCCAGTCAGCTCGCAGACTCAGCCTCTGCCCCAGGCTCGGCACCAGCCTGCCCTGCAGCTCCCGCCCCGCCCTCTGCTGCCAGCTGCCACTGTCCCTCATGGGTCCGCTCTCTCCGCCTCAGCCTCCCACCTGCTCCTACCTCCACCGAACGATCCTGCGGTCCCCGGGCCTGACTCTGCTCACCACGCAGGGCTCCGCTGAAGTGCCACGACTGGAAAAGGACTCAGACCTGCACCACCCCGGCCTCCCTTACTGTGCCCCACTCTTACCTGCTGTGCTTGCAGTGCTCACCGCCATGCAAAATGCATGATTTATACCCTGCTTCCTTGTCTGCTGCTCCAACTACGATGTAGGATCCGGGGCAGCGGGGATTTGATATTTCCAGCACTTAGAATAGCATCTGGAAGAGCCCGCTTGAGCTAGAAAGGTAGGGCAGCAGGCCAGAGGGGAGAAGTTAAAGGGGGAAAGGAGCAAAGGGCTCAAGGAAGCACTGGCTTCCCTTTGGCTGGCTATAATTTTTCTAAAATTATGTTGTGGGAAATGAGGACACCATTTGCCTCTTTCTAAGTCTTCTGATTATAATAATAATAGTGATTCATCTAAGGCAGGTCTAAGCCTTGAAAGAACTATACAATTTTACAAATCCTCTTTAAGAAAAAGAATATAAAATTACCAACACAACATCAGGTATGGATGTGTGCACTTGTTTAAAATGAGAAAAGCAGTCACAGCCCACAAGAAGTGTTTTGGAAACTCGCATCCCTTTCCTTTTAGATGTCTCTAGGTAGTTGGCTGAAGAAATGAAAATGCTTCCTGAATGTGGTCTGACCTCTCCTACGCATCTAGAATAGTCTGTGGCTCCCAGCGGCACCCAGGGGGTCCAGTCACAGGGGGCCCAGGCATGGTGGGGCTCGGAGACAGGGAGGAGCATCGTTCACTTCGGGAGCTGCATGTTCTCCATGCAGCACTTTCAGAAGGCATTGTCACCTGGCCTCCTGCGAGTCTTTGTTCCCGTCATTAACCCACACAACCTCGCTCGGATGCCGCAGCGGCCCAGTTTCAGAGGCGCAAATCACTGCAGGCTTTCAAAGATCCTCAACTGCAATGTTTTCCACTTCTTGGGAACATGTGAGCCCCTTGACTGAGTCCAAAAATGTCACCGTCTCCCCGTCTTCCACACACTTCCGTTTCATCTGAACAGTGTTCCTTACCAACTACTTATTTTCCCAGCTTCGGCTTTTTCTTTTTTTTAATTTCCCTACCATGCCTCTAACATCTTTATGTTTGCTTTCATTATCTCTGTGTTTACAATCGCTCTCAATTCCGTTCCCTCGCAAGTTCCCTTAACACACCCTTTGCCCCGTCTTGCAGATCTCCGGGGCTGGCCCGTTTCGTGGTTATCAATGATCGCTCACTACAAACGTGAACCTTGGCTGGGAGGGAAGGGCAGAGAACACAGGAGATACCGCTTCTCACTGGACATAGCAGCTAGAGTCAAAAATGTCCGTGATTCCTCGGGCGGGTGGGGCTGGGTGTGTGGGGCGTGGAGACCATGGCTTGCGTGTGAGATTTAAATTTAGACAGTTTTCTGTACACATTTGGCAATTAGAAACGCGTTACCGTTGACCCACAGTAAACTCAGTGGTAAACCCTACTCCTGGGAATTTGTTCATGGATGTGAGTTTACATATGTCATCACACATATGCAAAGCAAACAGTGCCTGAGGTTATTCACTGCTGTGCTCTTTCTAAATAAGAGCAAGCTGTAGAGGGCATGATCCCCACCCTCTCAGACAGACCGGAAGTTCCCAGTCTTTCCTCGTTCCCCTGCCTGCCTAGCTCCAGTGGCTGTCAGGCCGCACTCCCGCTCACTTCCCTTCTCTCCCCCTCAGCTGCCCCCTTCCCCAGGGAACAGGGACCACTGCCTGGGTGCCCTCCCTGCCCGTTTAGCAGCTCACTGTCAGCCGCGGTGCCCCTCCTTGATCTTGTCATGTGGGAAGGGGACGGGCCACCCTGAGTTGGCTGAGATCTGGGAGGGATCTGGACTCACTGTCAACATCCCTACCTCGCCCAAGCCCAACAGGAAGTCAGGAACTCAGCCAGCCCTCCAGAAGTTTCCTCGGTTTCAGCCCCGCCATTTTTCCCACGTTATGCAACAGCTTGCACAGCTCCCCGCCTCACTGAATCCCTGCCACGGCACCCGCTTGAACCAATCACAAGCCTGCACTTGGGTCAATCAGCAGGCCAAATCTGAACCAGTTACAGGTCTGTACTTGGGCCACTGGCCGCCCCGCAGCAGCTGTGTGAGCAGCTCTCCCCTAACACTTCTCTGGTTGGCATCCAAGGGCTCCTTCTGGTATACTGACCCTCTGTGCTTCTGCGTGGGTCTAAGATAAGGCTTACTCCAGCAGTCCTGTAAATCTGCTTGTAATTTATTTCTAGGGCAGTGTAGACTTGGAAGGTCCTATAAATCTCATGGCTAGCAGAGCAGTCATCTCTAAAGAAAGAGCATCAAACACGAGGGGCCACCAACCCTGCAGAGCTCCGGAGACCAGCAGCCAGCAAAGAGCAGCAACGGACGGGACCAACCAGCTGTCTACCTGTGGCATCTGGTACAGCAGAGGCAAAGACCAGCAGGCAGCTGTGTCAGCTGATGGAGTCCAGCACCATCTGGCATCACCCTATGGCGTCAGGGCCACTGGCAGAGCTACACTTTGCCGCTCGTGATTTCTATCTGAATCAAGCAAAGAACCCTCAATGGATTGGCAACACCTCCACAGAGGACTGGCTAAATTCATCACAGGGGAACCAGGTAACGGAGTAGTAACAAGCTGAAAAAAGAACAAATAAGCCCTTTATATTCAAATATGGAAAGTAGAAGCAGATGCAGAACAATATATATACAGCTAGATGACTTGTTTTAAGAAGGCAAAAATATATATTTATTTCAGTGAATAAAAACATCATATGAAATATTGACATGAAACTACAGACAGTGGTTATAGGGGAGGCATGGAAATTAGGGACAGGAGGATTATTCTCCACTTCTTATCTTTTTATTAGCTTTTTTAAAATTTTATCTATATGACTGCATTACTTTTTTAGAATTTTTAATTAGACCTGAGTTAGAGTCAGTGGTAGAGGACTTGCCTAGCAAATGTGAATACCTGGTTTCAAGACCCAACACTGCAAAAAAGGAAAATCAGGTAGAGACACTAAAGATAAAACCATTCAAAACCCTAGTCCCCAAAGAACAACATCACTAGCCATTGGTCATCATTTAAGGATTGGTGCCACATCAGAAAATCTTACAATTCTTTCCATAATGCAAAAATGTATTAACCCTAAGAAAAGAATCCTATAAATTATACATTGGTTAATTCCATGTCCTTAACAACAAATTTATTGATGGAAATGGTAATGATATTTTCAGCTCATAACTGATTTTGTCTGCCCACATTTCTTCCCCCTTCTTCCTTTAGCAATATCATCTTTGCTCTAAAAACTGTCCCTTTCTCTTCTCATAAGCAAAACTCAAATCTAGGTCTGCCTCCTTATTCAAGATGGACATGTGACTCAGATTGGCCAATAAGCATCTTCTGACCTCAAACATTGTGATTGGCCTAAGATAGGGCATATGACCCGGGAAAGGCCAATCAAAGTCCTTATTTCCAGAAATAAAAATGGATGAAGACCTTAGTCCCAGTAAGATAATGGTATTTCAGGGTACCTAAGACTGAAGCTGCCAATGGCCTTTTCTGTTGCCATGCAGACTCAAAAGTATAGAGATGGTATGTGTTCTTGTCTCATAGCATGGCTGTAAGGACCTAGTGAGACATGGTACCTTGGAATACTAGAGAATGGCATGCACAGGAAAGACATTTTACCTTCTGTTAGAAGAATTTTCCAACCTACCTCTGAAAAGACCATCAGAGGCAGCCCTGCCAAACTCAGGGTCCTTACCTCCAAAGACATGGGGACAAAGAAGAGTATGAGCAAACAGGCCTCACTAGACTTGCCCAAGTTTAGTGCACATACCTCATGCCCCCTTTGCCCTTTTATACTCCACAATGTCAACACTCCAGCAGAGCCCCTTCTAAAACCACTCCACCTTTATCATTGCTGTAGGTCTTCATTTTCCAATGCCGGTTTAACTTGAGTCAGGGCTTTGGGTGGTGAGGATGTGTCTTAGTCACTTTCTCATTGCTGAGACACAGTGCCTGACACCTACAATTTAAGGAAGGAGAGACCCACAGTCTCCTAGCTCCATGGTAGGATAGCATGGTAGAAGTGCATAGCAGAGGAGTGCTACTCATGTCATGCTGGCGGGGAAACAGAGAGGTCCAAAGGAAGGATCCCCAGAGGGAGATAAACCCTTCCAAGCCACACCCACAGTGCCCTGCCTCTTCTGACCACACCAAGTCAGCTATAAGCCTCCATAATCTAATTACCTTCCAAAAGCCCCTCTTTTGAGTGCATGAGGCTTTGGGGAGACATCTATAAGTCATAAAAGTATGCTACACTCATCTGTGGATTTCTCCATTAAGGAGTTCAGTGGTTGAATGTGCTGTTAGGAGGGAGAGCCTGGTAAGAGGCAGTTCACCGGTGATGTGTCCTGAAAGGCTGTCTCTCCCTCCCCAGCTCCTACTTTTTCTCTCTCCCTCTCTTTCTCTGCTTCCTGCCCACCACATGAGCAGCTTTCTTCATCCACACTCTTCTACCATGCTCTTCCTTGAATCCAGATGACTATGGACTGAAAAAATATGAGCCAAAGTAAACTTTTCCTGTTTCAATGTGTGGGAGTCAAGTATTGTGTCTCAATGACAAAGAATATGACTAAGGCAGATTTTAGTACCAACAAGTGAGATTGTTGTTGTTGCCCATGCAGTTTAGAAGCCTTGGAACTGGTTCATGGAAAGATTTTGGAAAGGTTTGAAGATGCCAGCTGGAGAAGCCCTAGAATGCTGTACTCTGAGCTTGATGAGAGATGTGAGTTGGAGTTCAGAAGACCATTGTGCTGATAGAAGTAAACATAGTAAAGGTTAGGCTCAGGAGGTTCCAACACTGGACACAAAGACTCCATTGGTAGCTGAGCTGTAGGTCATCTGCATTATGCTTTGGCAAAAAAAATTTGACTACATGTTACTCATGTCCTAAGACTTTGAGGAAGACTGAGATTAAGGGCAGTGGACTAATCAATCTGGCAGAGAAAAATTTTAAGGCAGCTCAACATTCAGGCAGTAGCATGGGTACCATTTGCTTCTTTTAGCAAGATTTATCATGAGAATCAGGACCAAGGATCAGAGATGAATAATATGAAAAAATTTTAATGGTGCCCAGAAAGGAAGCTCCTGTAAGTTGGACCCTGTAAAGTTTTGTCCAAGGAAACATGATTGGTGAAAAGATTAGCATTAAAAAGAAACAAATTAATTTCTATCAGAACAATATGAAAGATTCCTTGAGAGCATCTCAGGAATCCACAAGGCTGCACCCATCAAAGGCTCAGGGATGCAAAGCTGTAAGTCTTTCATTTAAGAAGTCAGCCCCTTATCCCCCTGCTTGAGAATTGCTGCCTAGGGAATTAGTTTCCTGAGATTCAGCCCACAGTGTTGAGCCATTCACTCAAAGGCATTCAGAGGCCGCTACAGCCATGATCCAAGGGGCCCAGCTGCTATTCAAACTGGCATACGCCTTGGCATTAGGAAAGAGTTTCAGGGTCAGAGATGCTTCCACCAAGAATTCCAAAGTTCTGGGAGGCCAGGTAGTGTGCTTCTGATGGGACAGTACATGAACATGTGTGAGTGGAGCCAAAAGTGCAGTAGAGACCTCAGGAAGCTGGGGACACCAGGAACCGGGACATCTACTGAGGAAGCCCACAGGCAGTGAGTGGAGCTTGCCCAAGAGAGTCCCTGAGGGCTGCAGCCACCAATGCTGAAGGAGTAGGGCTGCCCAAGCCTTCTGACATTCACATCTTGCCACCGCTTGCCCTGGGTGCTGGAGCAATGAGATTTGATATTTGCCCTTTCGGGTTTCAGTCTTGCTTTGCTCCAATTTTTTTTTTCTATCCACCTATTGCTCCCTTTTGGAATGGGAATGTTTATCTTGGGCCACTGCATGTTGGAAGTGTTTCCAGCTTTCTTTCTTATTTTCACAGGGGCTTACAGCAAAGAGTTTGCCTTGAATCACATAGGGTAATTTGGATTTGGACTTTTTACCAGTGCTGGAACTGTTAAAATTTTGGCAACTGTTAGGGATGGACTAAATGTATTCTTCACAAGGAGATATACATTAGTCTTTTGGGGGCTGAGGGAGGAAAGTTATGGTTTAGATCAAGTATATCCCCCTAAGCTTATATTCTCAGAAGCAGGGCTTCTGGAAAGTGATGGGCCATGGGGCAGTATATTCATCAGTGGATTCACCTAGTAATGAATTCAGTACCAGAATGTGTCATGAGGGGGCGGGGCCTGGTAGAAAGAAGCAGTTCGTGAGGGTGTGACCCGGAAGGGTGATCTCCCTCTGCAGCTCTTCCCTTCACTCTCTCCTTGCTTCCCGGCCACATGAGCAGTTCTCTTCGTCCAGACCCTGCCACCATGACCTTCCTGCCTTGGAGCCAGGATAAACCTCTCCTCCTTCCATTTGTGAGTGTCAGGTACTGTGTCTCAGTGACAAGGAAAGTGACTAAGACACTTCCATTAAACAAATATGTATGCTTTGGTTTTGTGATGTGCCTTTTGTTACCTAATGAACCCAAGACAGGTAAAAGGAAAAGATAAGTTTCCTCCCCCACATTACTTAATAAATATTAATAATCAATATCATAGATTAATTCAATCAACATTGATCTCATATCAACAAAGCCCTTTGGTAAATAAAGTGGAGAATATAAATATATCTACTACTACGCTCTGTTGATGAGACCTATGACTTGTCCTTAAGTAATATTAATAAAATAACAATAACAAGCAGCATATCCCTTCTACACCCCAGAGATTCAAAAACCAAAAAGTCAACGATCTTTGCCTCCCTAGAAAGTATGTTATTGGAAGGGCCCAGCAATAAATAATTAAGTATCTAATTTAAGGTTCTGATAAGACCAGCAAAGGAGGAATGTACAGTGTGGGGAGAGCAAAGACAGGGAATTGAAAGTGGAGTATCTGGACATGAAGGTGATGTATGGAGACAATGCCCCCTGAAAGACCAAGCAGGAGGCAGAAGGCAGAAACAGGAGAGAAAAGGGGAGGCAGCTGAGCCAGGAGGGGATCTCCAGCAAAGTTGTGCAGAGAGTAGCTTTGCCTGGCCTCACAGAGGTCACAGGGATGCAGGTAACACCTCAGTGTCGCCCTGAGCCGTGGCCAATGAGCCAGACTCACGCACCCATGCCTATCTTGCCAAGAACCCTTTAGGAGACCCAGACCCAAGTACTGCTGGCATTCCTTGGCATAGTTTGAGTGAACGAGAGGAATTTCCCTTCACAGAGGGGCAGGGATCAGATACAGATGTCCACAAAGCCAGCCAGGGGCACTCAGAACAGCCAGAGGGATCCTAGGGGATGCGGATGGCACCAGAGCTCCAGTGGTGTCCATGACACCTGTGATCGTGGCCTCTGATAAGGACAAATACCAAGAAAGGAGGTAACATTTTAGCTGAGTAGGAGTTGCTGGGCAAAGAGCAGGAGTCACTGGGAGATGATCACAATTCATGCGAGTGGCCAAGAATAGGGGATCCTGAGGGACTCTGGCCTCTTATGCGCTATCGACAGCCCAACATCTCTGCAGAAGCTGTTAGCCTCTGCGCCCGCTTGCTGGTTAACGGCTGCCCCAGGTGACATGCACAGTGACAGAAGGGCTCTTACCAGAAGCTCTTGCCAACCTGAGCTGAGTGACTCAGACTTTCGGTGGCCAGCTTTGTTGCTCATCACCAAGGCTCTCTGCACAGAGCACTTGTGCACCAGACCATGACCGGAGGGTCAAGAAGCCTTCCCCAACTCTGAAAGCTTAATGCCATTGGCCACGTTGGCCTGGTGCAGAAATTTAGGAAGACCACACTCCCGAGTGTGTCCCTACCACCTCCCAAAAAAATGAGATCCAAGGGAGAAAGAAATTCAATCTTTATCCATCTAGACATCTCAGTGAGGGATAAGCAGAAAAGGTACAGATTGATCAAATAATTAATCAGACTACTCACGGAAAGATCTAGGCAGTCTACTGATGTCATCTGCAATGATGACATATCTCTCTCTCTCTCTCTCCCTCCTTCCACCATCGCTTCTCCCTCCTCTTTGCCTCATTCCCAAGCACCCTGTTTCCACACAGAGGCTCTCCAGAACACACACCTGCATCTGCAGGTTGATGGCCCAGAGACAGAAGAGCTTCCCTTGGCTGACACTGTCGTCATGTTAGGCTCCAGCAGGGGAGACTTGACCATCCCTGAGCCAGCTGTTGCTGCCAGGAAATGTGGCGTCATTGTGGGTGAGGCCAGAGTTGGAGGGGTCGACCTGCCCAGAACCACAGGAGCGAGTGGTTCCCAAGGGAAGTGGGCAGCACCATGTATAACGTCACTGCATCCTCACACCTGCTCTGAACAAAGATGGCGCGGTAACCCATGGCACAGGTGTGGCAGTTCCACTGCCACGGCAGCAGGCAGTGGCAGGGCAGTTAGAGCCAATGCCCTAATCCTCTCCCAGCTCTGCACCTGTCCCTGGGCACTTATGCTTTGGTTTATTCACCTACAAAGCCAGAAAGTTTTGTTGTGAGGATCCAAGGAGTTAATGCATACAAAGGTCCCGAAGTTGTGCCTGGGATGCATGGAGAACGTGATGAATGTCAGCTGAACCAAGCCATTCATCTGCAGGAGGAGAAACTGAGCTCCAGGAAGGGAACCTGACTTTTTCCAGATGGCACAGCAAATACAGGACCCTTGCAAAGATTTCTGCCCACTCTAAGTGTCATGAGCCCCCGCAGTTTGGGTACACACCCTAAAAGTCAGGACCTGCTGGTGCTGTCCATGTTATAAGCCAGCCTCCCCTTGTGGTCTAGAGTGTATCCTTCCTCGGTTAGGGTGCACTGGGAGCCACCCTCCTTCCCTGACTGCAAAAGGGCAATGCACCCACAGTTTCAAGGCTCCCTTGCGCCCCACTCTGGCTTTCTGGCCGCCTCCTCCTCTCTTTCTCAGACTCCCTGGAAACCTATCAGCCCCACAGTGTTTATGACCTGATCCTTCCGTTTATGAGTTAGCTATGAAAAAAAGAGGCGCTGTGTGCTCCTTTCAGGCAGCACAAGAGGCACAGAGAAGAAAAGGTTATGGCTGTGTTTACTTTACTTAGTGCTGTTGGCTCCTTCACAATTGGTGCTCAACAGCAATCCAATACTATATTATTAACCAAAGAGCTTTTTCACATAAACACCAAACAGCCACGATAATGACACAGGCCTAGGTAGAGAGGCAAGGAGAAATGCTAATTTAAAATTAAATTGGCATTTCCCTGCATGTCTAGGAGAAGGAGAAAAGGATAATGGGAGTAAGTGATAATAATTACAGTGGATGACTCCATGATAGGGAGGAGAACTGGATCCCTTCCACCTTCACAGTGAGGTTAAAGGAAGGAAGCTGCGATTGTGGTAAGAATTAGCATTCCCTGCGCACTCACTAGATGCCAGACATAAAGCATTTTTTCATTCAATATGCACCACAATGCTATATTGACATGGTCATTTCTAGGATCTCCACTTTTATGACTTGTTTTTATGTGTCCTCTCAAAGCCTCATGTAGTCATAGGTGGGGAGTCTCCAAGGTGGCTGGATTATGGTGTGCAAGTGTGGATTAAGGGTGTGGTGCTGGGATGAATGGTGGCTCACCGTGAGTGTGGGTGGCACTACTCAAAGGGCATGTAGCCTGGAAGGAATAAAAGGGAGAGGCAGGTCTTCTGCTTGCTGCATTCTGCCTGTCCTGCTTTGCCATGGGCTGTTTCTCCTCTGCCACACTAGCCTGCTTCGGAGCCAGCCAACTATGGCCTGAAACTTCTACAAATCATAAGCTAAAATAAACTTTTCCTCCTTTAACTTATAAAATTGGGCAATTTTTTCTCAGCAAAGAGAAAAGCAGCTAATATGTCACTTTATAGACTACGATATGAGGCTGAAAAAGGTCAAGTAATTGGGACAAAGTCATACTGGGTGAAAATGAAGAGGCCAGGATTTGAAACCAGGCAATCTGACCTCAATCCCACAAATGTAAAGTTCAGGCTAAATTACCTCCTGGATTTGTGCATGGGGACACAACACTTGTCAGGTGCAGAAGTTCTTTTAGAGCCAATCAGTTACACATCCTACAAATATTTACCAACTATCATTTGCAAACCACAATGGGACAGAAGCCATGGAACCACCTGGGACCTTTTCTTGCTCCTTAGAAGAACTGCTAATGCTTCTCTTGCTGGAGAAAGACCAGGATTTTTTGAAGGAAGCACTGACACAGGTCCTCTTCTGGATGCAGCACTTCCTTTTGGTTTACTGAGACCCAGTCAAACTCAGAGATCTGATAGCTCCATGGTGAAACCATTGAGACCTCCCTTGGCAATACAAACTACTTAGGAAGCTGAGGCAGGAAGATCAAAAGCTGAAGGCCAGCCAGTAAATTTAGGGAAAACTTGTCTCAAATTAAAATTTTAAAGGAGCTGGAGATGTAACTCAGCACCCCCTGGGCTTGATCCCCAGTATTACAAAAGAAAGCATCTCCCGTTCTCATGTGCCAGGTGCCTCCTTGACAACACCACAACCCCTCTAAGCATTTTTTCCTCTTAGTGTAAAATGGAGAAAATAATCACGTCTACCATGCGGTGTTCTTGTAGGGATTAAACAGTGATCTTTATCATTCAGCTACAGTTCTGCAGCTGCCTGCAGGAGTTAGGCTGTAGACCGCTATCCCGCTGCTCTAAACTGTCAGCACAGGTCTTCCATCACCAATACTCCTGGCCTGAAGAATCGTGCAGTCACCCAGAGAATCTTTCTCACTGCAGCCTGCGCCGCCTGGTGGAACCGGAAACCATCTGCAGCCACCACGCGCAAGGCTCTGCACAGCATCGACACGTGACAGCCGCAATCATCCCGAAATCCAAACCGCTTTCCCTGTGAGAAGTGTGAACAAGAACGTGATTAGTAGACATGTGACAGAACTGACTTTCTCACGACTAAAAACTCTTCTTACCGAAGGGCTGAGCCCCCTAGTGGTCACTTCTGACTACCTAAATTCTCCATTAAATACAGTAGTCGCACAAACCCTGCCTGCAGCAATTACAGGCAATATTTTTATCACCAAACTGAGCACTCCATGGATGCGAGCCCGCACTACCCTCGGCTCATGATCATGAGGTCGTCACAGTCGTCATTTCCAAGCTCACAAAGCGCCATGCACTTTCCCCCAAATCAGGCTTCCTGGAGCTGGTAACAGAACGGGACTTCGCACTGAGTCTTCTGGCTACAGATCCCAGGACCACGGCCATTCTGCTGGAGGTCACCAACTGTGTTTGCTGGGCTTCCAGAACCTCCTGTCCTCACACCCAGGAGCAGAGGCTCTGCCTCTCTCCCTGCTGCGAGCAGCACAGCCTGCCCTTTCTTGGTACCCAAGGCCAGCACTTTCTTCTGAGATTGCTGTTTATCTCTTAAATCGGAAAGACAGAACCTTCTCCAATCAGGGAGGAAAGATGACCCTTTAAATATGCTGGCACACACAACAAGAAGGTTCAGGGCCTAGGATAATTTAGTCAGAGAAGGATCCAGGCCCAGAGGGTCCCTGTGGCATCCACCCCCGACCCAGCTTTCCCAAGCACTGGCTTTATTCCCTTCCCTATGGAAGATGGCTACCAACAGGTCCAGGCCAAGCTCTTGCAATTTAGAATCTCAGTTGAAATTGACTTCCTTTGTTCTCTAATCCCAGCAAAGATTTCAGATTGTGCACCACTGGTCCATTTAAGGAGTCACATGATAACCTCTGAACCAATTATGTCCTGTGACCAGGAAGTCCAGGCATTTGATTAGACAAGCTTGGAGCATATGAGTGGTCCAGATGGCCAAGCCCTACCCGATGGGCCTAGAGGCCTGGCCTGAAAATCCTACATGGCAAGGAAGAGCCATGAGGCTACTATTGCTTTTCACTCTCACAACCAAAAAGCTCATCACATCAGAGCCTCTATCCTCCAGCCCATTTCTCCTGACCTTTTTCTGTACCTGCAGAGCAGCACAGCACAATGAGGACTTTTTATAACCATTAAGATGGTTTAAGGGAGGAATGAAGGGGCGAGAAATAATTTTATTTCTTTTTGCAAAGTTTTGCAGCAGCCTCAGAGGTCTCGGGTTTATGGGTACACATTAAAGAGTCTTTTCATCAGGGCTTTTTTATGTGAGGAAGCCGTTTAAGCAAGGAGGCACTTGGCTGCTTCTTCTAAATGAAAATTTTCAATTAGTCTGAAGAAGTTAATTACACCATCCTTTAATAACTGCACTTGTGACTCTGCAAATCCTCTATTAATTGATTCAACCATATGCCCCCAAACCAGCCAACAGGTAGGAAAAAACGGAGAAGGAAGACACAGGGAAGGAAAAGATGAAGATAAAGAAATGCATGGTGGCTGCTGGGCTGGTAGGGTACGGCAGACGAGTATGGGAAAGTCATTGAAAAGTGTGGGTGGTGAGATTTGGGAGATTCATTCTCCAGCTCCAAGAGGCTTCACAGGCTGATTTGCCACATCTCAAAATGACAGCAGTTCAATGGCACTTGCTCCTACATCCCCTAGATCCACATCCCCTATCCCCAGGGTAGTTTGGAAAGATGCTACAAATACTAGTAGTTGTCTGTGTTTTCGAGCATTCCTTAAAGGGCAAGTCAAAAGCCAGGAGATCCTAGTTCCAGCTCAGATGAAAGTGACTGCCCTTCCCTCCGGGCACTCACAGCATCAGTGCATTTACGGCTTGGATCTGGGCGGTCCTCAACAGGCCCAAGTGTTCAAGGCTTGGTCCTCAGCACATGGTGCCACTGGGAGGCAGGGGACACCTCAGGAGGTAACATCTGGTTGGAGGAAGAAAATCACTGGGAAGGGTGTCCCTGAGGAACACACTGGGATCCTGACCTTTTACTCCTCTTCCTTGTTGCTTTCTAAGCACTGTGAAGTACTCTGGCACAAGCTTCTGCTGTGTGCTTTCCCTCCACGCTCCAAAGCTACCAGCCAAGGGACCATAGACTGAAAATTTGGAAGTCTTAAGCCAAAATCCATCCTTCCTCTTCTCAGTTGATCTGCCTCATGTATTTTGCCATGGCAATGGAAATCTAACACAGTGCACACAATACAGGCATCATATCAGCCTGGGTTCAGATCCTGGCTCTGCTACTGCCTGGCCATGTGATTCTAGGCATTCCACTCTTGAGTTTCAATTTCTTCATCTATCAAATGAGGAAATAAGTGCACCAGAGGCCTTATGAAAGGCACGTGAGCTAATGCATTGGTTCCAGAATATGGGATAAAGTCAGTAGACACTCAGGATTGCATTCGTCAGCTGTTGTGTGACCGATCTTGCATAACAAACCACTGCAAAGCTCAGAGATGCCAAGAGCAAGCACCATCTTCCTCATCTGCAGGGCAGAAGGAGTTCAGCTGGGCTCAGTTCAGGATGCAACCTGGGTCAGGTCCACTCCAGGTCTTTTATTCTTGTTGGACCGGAAGCTTCTAAAGCATGCTGTGGAACAGGGGGAAAGGAAATAGCTGGATGGGACAGCTCTTATCTCAGAAGCACATTGCACACTCTTGCACACATCTGCTTGCTTTCTATCGGCCAAAGCAAGTCACACAGCCAAACCCAAAGTTGGATGCAGGGAAATGTTCCTACAGAGGTGGGAGAGAGGGAGTTATAATTGCCAAATAGTTGTCTACTCAAGCACAAACATTGTAGCTATATTTTCTGAGTGCACAAGTGATTGCAAAGCAAGCTAGGGTATTATCAGTGTCACATGAGAGTGTTATGGGCTGAATCACATCCCCCAAAGCTCATCCTATTAGGACCCTAATCCCCTATATGGCTGTAGTCAGGGTCTTTAAAGAGGGATTTCAGGTTAAATGAGGGCACAAAGGTAGAGGTGACTGGAGTCCTTCAAATACAATGAAAAGACACCAAGAATCCATACACACAAAGAAAGGTGCCATGTGCACACATTGAAAAGCAGCCACACAAAGAGGCCTCTGGAGAAACCAACCTTGCTAATACCTTGATCTTGGACTTCCAACTTCCAGCATGATGAGAAAATCAACTTCTGTTGTCTAAGTCACTCTTCATGTGATATTTTTCATGGCGTCCCAAGCAAACCAACAGAGTGGGCGGGAAGACAACAGCCGAAGGAAGGAGAAACTGCTTAGAAGGAGAAGGAGCAAAACACTGTGCAGAAAACATTCTCTGGTGGTGACTCAGCGAAGAAAATGGGAGCCATGGGGACAATGGCGTCCTGGGTGTCGAAGATGACCTTGGCCGCTCTGTAAAGGAGGGACAGAGAGACAACAGCTACCTCTGTGCTAAACCGTGTATGTAGTTATTTCATGAGGGTCTCGCCTAACCTCAGAACAACCCTAAGAAGCAGTGCCCCAGCAACCCACATTTTCACCTCTCTAGAGGTTCAAGCTGAAGTGCAGAAAGCAAAGCTCCTGCCTGAGAAGGATACCAAAGTGCTACCACAGATCATCAGACAGGTAGTGAAAGAGGGAGACAGGAAGAGCAGTAGGACAGGGGAGGAGAGGGAGGGAGGACGGGGAGGCAGAGAAGGGGAGAAGCAGAGAGGGGCTGTTCCTTCCGTTCGTCTGACGTAATAAAAGGGCAGCTGATCACTACCTGGCACAGAGCAAGTGTCCGGCACCGTCCGAAACACATGTAACGTTCACCACTTCCTCATCCATTGGCCGAATCTGCCCAGTGACCCTGAGGTGGGTTTGCCAAGTGCCCCCATTCTGCAGATGAGAAAGCTGCCAAGCTGGAAGCGAATGGCCGAGTCCTCCTCGGGCCCTGGAGGCAGAGCTCAGGCCCGGACTCCGGCAGGTGCTGCGGAGTAACTGGGGCAGAGGTTCCTCTCGTGAAGAACTGCTTTGATCTGGGGCACGCACCTGCTGGCTCTTTCGGGGGTCCCCGCTCCACTTGCTCCTCATCCTGTTTCATTCGCCATCAGTAATTTGAAAGGGGTGCTGACTCGGAGACAGAACAGACTGGGCCGGTTCTCAGAGGCGTCTCCTTCCGGTTGGGCTCACGGGAGGCGGGACTCGGGGAGAGAAGTTCGCAGAAGGCCTGCAAGTCACGGGGCAGACAGGGCTCGGGGCGCAGCCCTGAGAGGAACCATACAAAGCGGGCCCTTTATTGGCTCCTCTCCAGTGTCACTGCGAGGGGTCCACACGCAGTTTACAACGGAAGGAGGCAGAATAGATGGGGAGTTAATCCGAGGGCATCTGGAGAAGACTCCTGGACAGCGGTTGGGGGGGTGGACCCTGCCAGGTGCAGGACACAGGAGGGATGATGAGTGTAAGGGGTGCTGACTCGGAGACAGAACAGACTGGGCCGGTTCTCAGAGGCGTCTCCTTCCGGTTGGGCTCACGGGAGGCGGGACTCGGGGAGAGAAGTTCGCAGAAGGCCTGCAAGTCACGGGGCAGACAGGGCTCGGGGCGCAGCCCTGAGAGGAACCATACAAAGCGGGCCCTTTATTGGCTCCTCTCCAGTGTCACTGCGAGGGGTCCACACGCAGTTTACAACGGAAGGAGGCAGAATAGATGGGGAGTTAATCCGAGGGCATCTGGAGAAGACTCCTGGACAGCGTTTGGGGGGGGTGGACCCTGCCAGGTGCAGGACACAGGAGGGTTATGATGAGTGGAGGAAGAACGCTCTGGAAGTTCTTGGCGAACCATAGGTTAAAAGCACACCGAGGCTCTGCTACAAAGCTGTTTCTTAATTTGATCTGAACAGTGCTTCTGGAATTCCATTTTTGTGCCTAGCCGGCGCCACCGAGGGACCTGGGGCTGACTTGGTTTATATTTCTACCTCCCGAGGCCCACCAGGAACTCGGCGTGACTGTCGTTAGGTGACCAGCAGGAGGCCAAGGACACGCGTGTGACTCCTGGGTGCCTGGCACCTCCCCACACTCCCACTCCCTGATTCCTCCTGGGCTCAGGAACTTCTGGAATGGTCAATAGAGGCTTTGTGTGAAGGAGGCCTGAGTTTCTAATTAACATAACGTAGTAAGTGGAGTCCCAAAATCAAGCCACACAAAACGTGGGCTGGAGGAATGGCGCAGGAATGGAGCGACCCCAGGGGCTTCCCCGATAGCCCAGCAGGACTTGCGCAGCCAGGTCTTGGTTTCAAAGTCAGGTTCCAGTTGTCATACAGCGCCACCTGGCGGCGGGGAGCCAGCCCTGCGTGGAAGCTTTCTGGAGACTTCTGGGCATGGAAATCCTAGGTTCTGCCAGGAATTTGGAGTCTCTGCTACCTGGCATGGACTCCCCGGCCTGAACCAGGAAGAAAGCCGGGCCCCTCCCTCAGTCTCCCTCCTTTCTAGCCTGGGGGAACTTGAGACCCAGTCTGTGGCAGCTTCTGACGTTGGCCTTACCCAGCCCCTCCACGCTTACTTCGTCCCCTGAAATGGTCAAATTCTTCCTTTGCGTTTTGTGCCTAGATTTGATCCTGGGACCTCTGCACTGAGCTGAATCCCCAGCCTTGTTTTTATTTTTTTATTTTGAGACAGGGTCTCACTAAATTTCTAAGTTGCTCAGGCTGGATTTGAACTTGCTGTTTTCCTGCCTCGGCCTCCCCGAGAGATGAGATTACAGGGCTGACCGGGCACATGCTCTTCCGCTGAACCTCTTTGGAGAATGAAGTAAGGGAAAAGGCGATCAGTAGCTGCATTATATCACCACGCATGATGGCCCATTTTCTCGGGGTTCCATTGTACTTTTGCATTTTTATATTTGGCATAGATTTCTTTTAGAATCCAAGTGAAAGAGTAATTGTTATTTTGAAAATTAAGAAGAAAAGAATACACACTAAGTCTCTTTTCCATTTTTCTCACTAATGTGGATTTGGTGGAGGGTCTTTTATAAAAATATCTTCCAACGTCATGAAACTGCACTCATGCTTCTTTTCAACAACAGCGCATGAGCTAATACATGTTTAAAGCCCTAGTCTTAGCTCAGTGGTTCGGCGGCCGGCCTCGCAAGCGCAAGGACCCAAGTTCAATCCCTGGTACCAAAAGAAACCAAAAAAACAAATAAACGTTTAAAGCCCTAGTCTTTTCTTCATCTCTGATTTCTCTTTTCAAATGTTTATCCTTCTGATTTCTCGGGTGGGCAGGGAATTAAAACTTCAACATCCCCATACTAAAGCACTGACCTTCATGAACAGGCCTCACACTTGATTCTCATTGAAATGACTGAGAAGACAAGGACGGAAAATGCCAAGTGTTCCAGGGCACTCGGAGCAGTGCAGCCCCCAGCAGTGACAGGGCCTGCGTGCCCGGACACAAACCACACTGAAAAGCTGTCCTGGACAGCCTCTCAGAGCACACGCTTCCCTGGGGCCCAGGAGCTTCACATACATTTCCAAAACAGGGGAGGCTACACCACCGCAAATGTGCTGGAATATTATACTGCAATGAAAAATCACCACTGCACTCACTAATATGGATGGATCTCGCAAACACAATGCTGAGAGAAAGATAAAACAGATGGGAGTGAGTGTTCTCTGTTTGCGTTTCTTAGAAGCAATATGCAAAGACAGGAGGGAAGCAGGAAAGTGGTGGTTTTAGTAGGCCTGGGTGGGGTGACTGCAAAGAGGCACGAAAGGAGCTGGCAGAAGGGTTGGGGCTGGGCTCACTCTGTTTCCTCATATCGCGGCTTGATATGTGGGTTTTCAGCACACAAAATATTAGCTGTTTACTTTTGGCCAGGCACCTTTATATGCATATCGTGGTCCAAAAAGTTTTTAAAATGGGTATCAACTCCTATGAAGAAGTAGGTTTTAGCAAAGATAATTTGCTCTGCCTGCCAGGCCCTTGCAGGTTGAAAAAGCAGACAGCAGGCGAAAAGCGAAAAAGCTCGGCACACGCCCACGCCCAAGCGGACCAACCCCGGATGCATCTGTGCTACCTACAGGTTTCCCGTCAAGACGAACGGTTGCTGTATCTAAGAGGCAGAAGGGTCTCAGTCTCAGGGTAGAACACTTTGAAAGTCCCAAGACCTGACTGAAAAGTGAATTTTCAGGACCCTTAAAAGGGGCCAGGAGAGGAGCACATTACAATTGGCCTTGATTTTGCTCTGCATTTAGCCCAATCGATGGGCGTGCTCGTAGAGTGACGTCATCTCTTGACCCTCTCCTGCCAAGCAACCTAAGAAGCAAGGTCAGGCTGTAAAATTATCCACTGACTCTGGCTTCCGGGAGTCTCTGCTCTCTAAGCAGGTCAATAGTGCCACCCAGTGGACGCTGTGGAGAATAAACCATCTTGGGCAGCCTGCTCATGAAATCTGCATTGGAAGTCATTTTAAATAGTTTAGGAGGTAAGTTTCTAAAAAAAAAAAAAACGCTGATGGAGGTTGCCCGCTTAAAAATGAGTAAATGATTATACACACCAAAAAAATCAAGCGAATAAAAGACTCAAATGGGAAATATACAAATGCAAGAATGCACTAAATATTGATCGTCATCTGAGAAAAGGAAAAAACAGCAAGTAAATATTGGTCCCACCCACCTGAAGGGAGCCATCACTACCACTTAATAATGTCTAGAGCTAGCAGAAACGAAGGAAGACTCAGGACTCCCATTTCTTAGGTAAGCACGGGTGACGAGTTTGTCCCGTAATTTGGAGGGCAACTTGACATCATCTTTTAAAAACATTGCTTGCAATACGCATAAAACGATAATTCTGATTTTCAGAATCAGTTTCACTTGTGAACAAGGGTGTGGGTCACACTCTTGTCTCACCGCAAAAACAAATCGTGGGTAACAGGGTTATGTCCAGAGAACAAATGAGCAGGCAGGAGTGGCCCAAGTTGAGACAAGCCAAGGGTCAAAAACAGCAGTGCCTGCGACTCACTGAAGGTAGCAAATATATAAAATGTATGAGTTTGTGTTGACACACAGGAAGGAACCCAACAAACATCACCTAAATTCACCTGCCGCCACTGGAGATAACTGGAATATTATCTCCTTGCTCTAAAAATGTGTAATTAATGGGAGAAATTAGCATTTACCCTACGTTTCTAGCAAAAACAGCATTCTGGGGCTATATTATGTTCTATAACTCCAGTAGACACAGGAAACTCTTTTTAGCCTTCCCGACGTGTTACATTTATAGCTAGCTGTCTCCCAAAAGCCTCAGGCGCTCGTAGGCAGGCTTTGGGAAGGTGCATTGTGGGCCTTACAGGAGGCATCCGAAAGACAGGTCATAGGGCTGTGACCCGGAAGGGTTTCTCTTGCTTCCCAGCTCCTCCCTTGAATTTCTACTTCCGGGTCACTGTGCCATCAGCCTCTTTCTTCTGTGGACCCTCCCGCCCTGCCACTTCTAGCTGGAGCCAGCCGACCATGCAAGGCCTGTGACCTCTAAATCGCGGGCCACACTCAGCCTCTCCTTTTTGGATGTGCCGGTGTCAGGTACTGAGCCCCGGGGCGAGGAGAGTGACTGAGATGCTGGGGGCGTAATGTGAAATGATGACTTCGCTCTCCATCCCACCAGAAGAGCTAGGATGGAAAGTCGATCCTCCAGCACTGACGGGGTGGAGTGACAAATGCTCTTTTCTGCTCCTGCATTTACTTATTTCTGCACAGTGGGCCCTTGACTTACGAACTCAGCCAGTCCCGAGGGCTGCTTGTAACTCAAGTCGGTTGTAAGTCAGTCCTGCTGTTTACCTGTATATGCGCTATAGGTAACGAGAGGCAGACAGATCTTCCCTGAGCCTAAATAACCCAAGCCGTTCGCATGTCAGGCCGGTCGTAACTTGAGGGTCCACTGTATTTTATTTTACCCGACATTGCACCCTTCGATGGGGGCATTTTATACATGTACATATTTACTAGACTGTTAGTAGGATACAGGATAAAGCTTTAAATTTTACACTTCGTGAACTGGTAACGTTTCAGAATTTCACCCCAGAAAGCAGCACAAGAACAGTTAAAATTTGCCTAAATGGTTTCTTTTACTAAGTAAAAACTAAGATGCAGTCTTTAATGGTGGCGTTCTGTTTCCAAAAGTTACAGCTGGGTCCATATCCGCCCCACACCCCGTGCCCGCGATGGAAACCTGTTCTTTGCACAGAATGAGAATCGTGATAACACTGTGTCATCCGAATGGCCCAGCGGGGACAAGGGCACTGTGGTAGCTGGGGCTGGTCTTAGGCCCAGAAGCCCCGCGACAGGCCGTGCGCCTGGGCGGGATTCAGCATTCCAGGGCCCCTCGTTTTTCAGGCACAAAAAGAACACCGTTGCCACTTAGTTGACAGAAATAATCACATTTAACAACCGAAATCCGCCCGGCCTTAGCTGTTTCCAAAGCCCTGCAACCCAGACGCTAAGAAACGCCTGGAGTCGATTGACAGACGCGGGTGAGGCCCTGAGGGAGGGGCCGATGGGACCCGGATGGACCTGAGCTGAGCCCTACCGGTTAGGACACTAAGTTGTTTCGCTTCTTGATGTCACTGTCGCCGTGAGCTGCACCCTGAGCAGAGGTGACCGTGTATGTCCCCATTTGGGAGCAAACGGAACCGCACAGGTAACTGCTGGAGCAGTCGTATTTACTACAGAAGCAGAAAGAACACAAGACATACAAATATATACGAATTTACAAGACCGGCTCACGGTGGCCCCAGAGTCGGAGGAGGAAGAGGGCAGAGGGTTGGGGCTGAGCCTCCCCGGGTGGGTCCTCCACAGCCTGGGGTGCAGGAAGAGCAGCCCTAGGCTGGGTCTTTACTCCGCAGGACATGGAATTGCTGAGCCCATTTAGCTAAGCTTCTCTTAACCAAACGTCTCAAATTCACACAGTCATCATCAACCCTCACAGCTACTCTGCACAGTACCTTGCTCCTGGGTTCAGCAGTAAATCAGGGCTGTGGTTATGATCCTTTCACTTCCAGAGCCAAATCCCAAAGCCAGTGGTCTCCATGGAGACCCCAGCCGAAGGGCAGACGGGTCAGGGAGCGCTCTCCAGGCCCCGGAATCACTTCGCCCCCAGAACCCCTAGTGGAGAGCCAAGCTGCGGGCACCTCCTGGGTGTAGCTGTGGGCCGTGGGCCGAGAGGGGAGAGCAGCAGAGCCCGCCAAAGCCAGCGAAGGAGGGCTGGGGACGCTGCCTGAGCCCCTTTGAGAGTCTGCACTTCTTTGGCAGGTAGCCAGGCTCCAAACCCACCATGCAGCCAGCACTCAGGCCCGGCCTAGCCCAGAATCAAGTTATCTGCCCGCTCTGGGCAAGGGGGAGATGAGTGACACGGGTTAAAGCCAATCAGGCGCTTCCCGCCCATCCCCCAGTACTGGGACTTGAAGTGGCCCTTGA
Source organism: Fukomys damarensis (assembly GCF_012274545.1). Lineage (NCBI taxonomy): Eukaryota > Metazoa > Chordata > Mammalia > Rodentia > Bathyergidae > Fukomys > Fukomys damarensis. The sequence goes on along the minus strand of NW_022900934.1, from coordinate 6,401,847 downwards.
GCTGAGCTACATCCCCAGCCTTTTTTAGTTGGTTTATTTTGAGACAGAGTTTCACTGAGTTGCCCGGGCTGGGCTCAAGCTCAAGATCCTCCTGCCTCAGCCTCCCAGAGCCGATGACAGGCGTGCTGTCACCTAGGTCCTGCAGGTACAGAGCCGGACACGGGCCACAGGGGGCAGCGAGCGCCCAGGGAGGAGGGCAGCAGTAACAGGAGGCCAAGGCTGTGTCCCAAGGGCAAGGGGTCTGTCTGTAGCCAGGGCCAGGACGCGCAGAGGCCCTGCCCCTCCCGCACCTTCACAACGCTTCTTGCTGCAGGGCCAGAAACCACGCCCATCTGGCCGTCTTCCGCTCGCTTGCTACACATTAAACACACAGGAATATCTAAACAAAACAAAGAAAGAGTAGATGACTAAATAGGCCTCTTGGACACTTGTTTTTACTGGGAAATCGATGCCCCTGTGCTCTGCGCACTCTGCAGACGCGGCAAGAGGGACCAGGCCTTTCTCTGGCTCCTGTGAGCAGAGCCCAGTGTGAGTGCCGTCAGACAAGCGTGGCAGTGGCCTTTGTTGCCCTGGGTACAACTCCGACTAGAGAGGCTCCTGGTTCTCCGGGCGGATTGGTGCAAATCAAATCAAGTTTTCTCTCTTCCAGAAATATCTTACAGCCATTTGCCGGAAGAGCTGCCTTCACGAATACGAATGTGGGCCTTGTGCAGTACACAGCCTGCTCACTGGTACACGGCCACCTGGTTTTATTTCTCTTTGAGCTCCTCGACATAAGCGCCTACAGTGCTGCTCACCGGTTAGATATTTTCCTGATTCTCTAATCGTGCTTCTCCGTGTGTTTGACGGTGTGTGGACACCTGAAAGATGTCTTGGAGAACCCGTTAAATGATCCATTATGGTAAATGGAATAACCTGAGATGAGGGACGAATCCGGTGGGGCTTGTGAGATCGGAAGTGAGTGGATGATTATCCCAGACAGCCCTCCCCGCAGTGTCCTCGGGATCCGCAGGGGGGGCTGTGCTCATTTCCTCTCCTGCTGATGTGGGACGGGCCCCCGGCGGGGACTTCGCTTTTTGGGGTCCCTGTTGGGGTTTTGCAGGGATTTGGTTCGGGCGATAGAAGCCAAACTGCCACATCCGGAAAGCGCGAGGAGGGAGGGCACGAGGTCCGTTCCCTCTGGCAAATCCCTGTCTGATGAAGACGCCCGGCTGCGTGACTTGGACACACGTGAGCCGGACCTGGCGGGGCTGCGGCGCCCAACCGAGCTCGGGAACCGCAATGCGGCGGCCTGGCCGCAAGGTGGCGCCAAAGCCCCTCCCTCTGCAGCTGCTCTCCATGGAGGCCCGGGAAGGCCCGACTGGAAGACCGGGTTGTTCACGTGACCGCCGGCCTGAGATGCAGATGTACATCACTTACAGTAAGGTTCACAGAGGGCATTTCATTTCATTTAAAAAGAACACCAGTTAGCTCCGTGCTGTGTTTATCTGCAAATGAGAAACCCAAGGTTCAGAGAGGTTAAGCGACTTCCCCAAAGTCACACAGTCTCTTTGTAACTGGGATCCACGCCTTTTGGATGACACCTTTTGAATCCACATTTTTCGTGGGTTTTTTTTTCTCCGAAAAGTGGTTATGACTAACTGGCATTAGTGCCCGTGTACCGTGCAGATCTCGATGTCACTTGGGATGTGTTGGGATCGGTAACGTGGCTTCTTACATTTTAAAAACTGATTACGTATGATGGTTGGAAAAATACTTCGACGGAAGCCTAATGTGATTTTTGTTTCTTAAATTACGTGTCTGTGGCCTTGATTTACCTTCATATTTGATACTTGAGTCCCTCGCAAGTCTTGGACATCACAGGAACATCGCTCTCCCTGCACAAAGCCCCTCGGGCCCAGAACCCTAAAGCATCCTGGACACTTCGCCGGGTTTAAACCCCAGAAAAACCTCCCTCCCAGCTCCCACCGCGTGTGGCCGCAACACCCGCCCTGCAGGGGTCGCTGAAGAGCCAGGAAAGGATACCCCTGGGCAGGGGCGGAAACTGCTGCATCACGAACTGCACAGGTTAGGGCCGTTGGCTCCTGGGAAGTTGGGGGTAGAAGGGATGGAGCCACCGAGAAAAGAGACAGATGTACAAGTTCAACCTTTCTCCTCAGCATGAATTATAAATATCCAAAAGACGCCTGGCCAAAGACTTCTAGACTTAATTGATACTTTCAGCAAAAAAGCCTGGCATGGTGGCGCATGCCTGTAATCCCAGCACTCGGGAGGCTGAGACAGGAGGATCGCTGCAAGTTTGAGACCAGCCTGGGCTACATTGTGAGTTCCAGGTCAGTCTTAACTACATAGTGAGTCTCTGTCTTAAAAAAATAAAAATAAAATAAAATCAATAAAGAGGGAAAGAGGAGACCCGGAAATGAGAGGACAGATGGGCAGCTCACAGCAGGACTGGATAGCCACTTCCTAGACAGCAGGCTGAGGTCATTGGCACCCACTGTGAGGCTGTGCCACCTATCCTCCCTCAGGACCCTGGGGTCTCCTCCTTTCATTCTACTTTCTGTTAGGGCACTCGGGCTTTTGAAGAGAGAGCACGGGAATTACATGGCGATTGAAAGAGGAAGAAATCTGCCAAGCCGTGAGAGGCTCCTTTTAAAAATAACGCACAAATGATAGCCATTACAATAAAACCGAGGCTTTTGTTTCAACGAACTCTTCTCACGAATGACTGAGGTAACCAGCCACTTAGAACAAAAGTCTGGCCCGCTGATTACAGCTCTGGTAGCTGAGAGCGCTAAGGAGACCCCTTAATGGCTGGCATCTCGCTGAGGTCCTGCGGGGTCACCAGCGGGAAGTTGGTTGGGTTTTCCTATTCCCGGAAGCTGGCTCCGGAGTCTGAGGATCCAAGGGCTCAGCCTCCATGTCCAGGACCCACTCCCCCGGCCCAGAGTGCAGCCCCCTCCGATAAGAAAAGCTGAGGAGAAGAAACGCAAGTAAACGGAGCAGGCACGCGAAGGTGCGCGCTGTTTATTCCAGGGGGCCAGGGGCCGGAAGCCAGGCTCAGGGCCTTGCGCCCGATCCATCTTCCCTGAAGGACTTCGGGGTTCCCCTAAGGCGACGAATGCCGAGTCCAAATCTCAGGTCGACTGAAAATGCCTCCGGTTGCCAAAAAACTGAAGCAAAATCACGATTCTCACGCACATAAAAAAACAAGTGCGCCTCAGGGCTCCTACCGAGCGCATGGGTGAATGCGACGCAGTACTGCGTGGCCGACGTCTCGAGAGAGGATCGGAGATCCCACGCACAGCACGGACAGACGCGGAACAGTCTCTGTTCCCACGACATGATTACGTTCACTGAGCACGATTCATTTTCATTTCTCTCGCTGTGCACCACTGAAAAAGTTAGCAGGGAGCTCAGCAGCAGCCGAGAGTACAGACACTCAGAAGAGCATTCTAGACAGGACCTTCCGTCATTTTCCCCTGTTGGCCCATTTCAGAATGTTTACCAACTATCTCCTGAACCAACTGATCGAATGAGCTGACCTGAAAAGGGTGCTGGGAACCAAGTTTCTTCAGTTTCCTCCCGCTGAATAACTTCTCCTGCCCTACAGGGAGCTGATAACGGGTCCCTAAGCTCAGTACGTCCCTCTTGGATGATAAAAGGCCCAGTCTGTCCAAATTCCAGACAATCCCGGAAGCTGGTGGAAATGCCTATCCTTGCTCCTAACTGGGAGTCCGCAGCTGGGCGAGTGAAAGCATTTAATGGGCTCCTCCCACACCTGCACCAGGACACCTCTCCGGAACAGCTACACTTGGGGGCTACGGGCCCTCTAAAGAGATGGCCAAGTTAAATGAGGGTCTCGAAGGTGGCCCCTGACCCAATTTAACACGTGGCCTTTAGGAAGAAGGAACTCGGGCTCTCCCAGGAAAGGCCATGTGGGGACACAGCTAGAGGTGACGATCTGAACGCCAAAGGGAGAGGCCTCGGGACCCTTTGATCTTGAACTTCCACCCCCTAGTGGTGGGGAAATAAATTCCTGCTGTGTAAGCCATCCAGCCTGGAGTATTTCACTGTGGCAGCCCTAGAAAACCAGAACAAGTGCACACTGGCTCAATATCCCATCCTTTTGGAGGAAAAAAACAGTATAGTATACATACCTAAATAACATATGAATATAATATTCCATTTTCCTAGTACACTCGAGGAGAAAGGAGAACTTTCTGGCTTTAGATGACAATAACAACAGCTAACAGCAAGGAGGTGAGTACTGACAACAGGCAGGCGCCTGGTACACATTAGTTAAGCCTCCCACCAGCACCATAGGTAACGTTGTTACAGTCTCCATCTTACAGATTACAAAACCAAACCTTCAGGACACCAGGTAACTTGCCCAACACCACTGAGCTAAGCAGCCCCAGAGATGAGAGTTGAACCAAGGGCGTCTGGTTACAGTCTCACAGCTATCACGAGAGTCTGGGGCAGAAGGTGGAACAAAGGGCTTCTTTCCTGAGCGCTCATTCATCCCTAATCTCCATCAGAAGGACCAGCGCTGACAAACAGTCCCGTGTCCACGACGCGAAGTCTCTATCTCTAGTCCTCGTAGCACCCAGCACTGGAAACCAAAGTCTCTGTCAGTCGGCAGCTCACCTCCTTCCTTGAGGTGGCCTCCAACTTCCTCAGGCTTCCATGGCACCCGCTGTCTGGATAGAGGACGTCGGGCCCTGGTGTCATCACCTCCGGCATCGCCACGGGTGACGCCAGCCCACGCCCCCTCCCTCACACCCAGCACCAGCTGGGGCCCCCGTGAAATGCTCTGCTGCTCCTCTGTCCACGCTGACCAGGGCAGGATCTGCGGCTGCATCCCTCCGGGCCTCATAGGGTCATCCCGATGCCTCTGAACCCTGCTGAGGACCTGGGGAACTCTTGAGAACAGCTCCAAGACACACACCTAGACAAACCCGTTGCCTTTGCCCCCCGTGCATTTTAGGGCTCTGCCCTGGGCTCTGCCAAGGGACCGTAACAAAGTCTCTATCTGGCCTCAGACTCACCAGCGTCATTTTTGGTATTTTTCATGCCTCTTCTCCCTCACTTCTTACCCCACTTAGATCAGCCAGGAGAGGGGGAGGATGGGCATATCCATCTCGATACAGGTCTGGCTGCTGGAGCCAGAGTCCCAAAATAACAGGGGCTTATGAAAAACAAAGGGGGGACTCCTTTTCTTCTATGGACCTATGCAAGAAAACCACTCAGGGCTGGTAAAGCCGCTCCCATAACCAGCAGAATAATGCTTGGGTAGTTCCTAATTCATCATTCTATTGACCTCAGAACACAGCTTCCAACCGTGTAAGGTGTCTTTAGAACCCATACTATTTCTCCCTTATTTAGATTACAGGGAAAAGGAAAAAAGAAAAAAGGGAAAGTGTTTCTCTCAGGGTTCCAACTTGGAAGCTGGTTCCTTACCTCCACCCTCATGCTGCTGGTTAGAGAATGGCCCTGTGGCCTCCTGTCACCACCAGGGAGGTTGGAAAATCCCTTTAGCCATGGGTCTAACTACAAAGTTCTCCGTTCTTAAGAAGGCGAAACCAGATACCAGGTGTGTGGATTCAGCTTGGCCTGACGGCAGCCATTTTGAGTCATGACCACCATGATTGCCTGTGGGGCTGGGCTCCTCCACAGTTTCCCAGAATGCTGTAAATAAGCAGAACCACTGGAGGGGTTCGTGGAGCTTTATGGCAGGGCCTCAGTGCCATTGATGCTGATAGTATGTCTGATGTCCTTGACTGATATTAGCTTGACACAAACCAGGCAATCCTGGCTCAAATGAAATCACTTTTGTCCTCACCACGGTGACCCCCCTCCTTCTGATCCAAATCACAGCAATACGCTTACCTTGATGCTCTCTGGGACCCTATTTCTATCAGCAAATCCTCAATAAATTGTACTCTGTGTGCACTCCTGGGTCTGTCTGCCTCTTTCTTCAGTCTTATGGCACCTCGGGGCTGGTTCTCATGCAGTGGAAGTGGCCTTTTAAAGAACATCCTCAGCCTTCTCACTAGAGTATCAGGAAAGTAGGGAGTAGAGCAGCTATCCTGTCAAGCTCATCATTCCAAGCCATAGTTTTTTATTTACGAGCTCTTCCCTCCTTCTCAAGGGAGTGTCCTGAAAGCCATTGGCCCTGAGCTTTTTCTTCTGCTCGTGGGCACCCAGACTGGACCCTAGCACACACCTGGCTCATAGCAGATGCTTGATCTGTGTGTATTCTCGTCCTGACTCAGTGTTCACTAAACTGACCCATTGTTCAGTGCCTACTTTGGGTAAAACGAAAGAGCTCCCCACCCTCTGTTATCTCAAAAGCACTTTCCATGGGCGACTGTCACCAGCAGTTTCGGTGGTGAGAGAGATGTAGAGGGATGAAGTCACATGCCAAAACTTTGATTGGAAGGCGAGAGAAGATAAGGAAAGACTCCAGCTTCAGGAGTGGCTGGACAGAGGGAACAGAAGAGGATCAGACCGACCCAAGTCAGCCAAGAGTGGGAACCAGCTTTGCGGGGAGCCACTGTCCCAGGCCTGGTTCTGTAGCTCGCTTGAATACTCATGACTTGAGGCGCAGTTCATTCCGAGGAGGAATCCCCATGGCCCAGGGCAGTCTCGGTCATGTGAGGCTCTGCCGAAACCCAAGGTACTGAGGGTTTAGGGCAATGGAGACTTCAGGCCTAGGGCTCTCAGTTCTACTTTTGTCACTTACGGCGCAATTGTAGGCTCAAATGAACAAACATAGTTTTTAGCAAAAGTCACTCTTTAGTTCCCATCTAGCTTAGGAGAAAACACAAATCGTACTCATTTTTTTTTTTTTTTTTTTTTTTTTGTCAGGGATTAAACTCAGGTCCTTGC
>NW_022900934.1:6359383-6394922 GCF_012274545.1 Fukomys damarensis | reverse complement strand
TTCTTTTTTTTTTTTTTTTTTTTTTTTTTTTTTTGGTACAGGGATTAAACTCACAAATCATACTCTTTACCGAGTAACACAAACAGGGCCCACGAGTTTATCTGTCTCCAGGCCCTGTAACGGCCTCTGACTACATCATGGCTATGTGACAACATTCCCAAGACTCTGACAAGCACTTCATAAAGCCTGGAGTTTTCCCAGAAGAAAACATCCCTCAGCTACAGAAATCAATACAGGAGCTCTGGCTGCCTTCTGTTATTCTGCAGATCAGTTAGGAGCACATTTTGCGAAGAGGATGATGGCTTTTAGGAAAACAGATCTATCCTCACTTTCAGATGAAAATCCCCAGATAGCCAGTCGAGGCTTGGTAAAGTGCCTCTGTGCTAAGGAGTCCTTGGGGAATCAAGTCCTTTGTAGCTTGTTACCTCGAAGCTGAATTCACAGCCCTTATGGCACAAAGTATTGACCAAGGCTCCGGCCATCACAGTCAACTTCCGGCAGCAGGAAGGAAGAAGGAACGAAGTACAGAGATAAAGCATTTACCAGCTCTACTTTAGGGAATATTGCTGGAAGTTGCCACACAAAACTGCATTCCCAGACTATTGGGCAGAATCTAACCACAGGAACCCATGTTCCTCCTGGAGAGACTGAGAAACGATGTTTGTTCTGCGTGGCCCTGAGTAATTTTGTTATTACTGGAGAATAAGGGTTATGGGTAATGCAGAAGGCAGACCGGCAGCATCTGCTGTTGTAGGTCAGTGTGATCTTTGCTTAAAGTTGACACGGTTTTTGATGAATTAAAATACGCTCGTCGCTGTACTCTCTCCCTTCAGAGGCGCGGTGAAGATGTAAACGTGCCTGCTCACACCCGCTCCCCTCTCATCCCAGGTGTAAGAAGTTGTTAGCACCATGTGCTTAGCGGCTACCTCAGCTCTCCCATCTTCTTAATGTTCCCCACAGCCAGAGGCCTCTCCTGCTCCTCCACATTCCTGGGGCCATCAGCAGAGACGGAAATGGGGGCGAGAAAAGCAGTGAATAAAGAGAGAACTGAGCACAAAGGAAAAACACAGGGGGCTGATGGCTCATTGAAAAGCGTGAAGCACTCATCTCAGAAGCTTCTTTTCAAAGGAAAAAGTTTCAGTCTCCTTGGGTTTTAATTACAGGACTCTCCTGCTCCGGGAGAAGCTGAGGGAGCGAATTACCCTCTGAGCACCAGAAAGTGAAAGGAGAAAGAAGGATCTTTGGGGACCCAAAGGCAGCAGCTACCTGTTCTTGCAGCTTGAGAAAATGCTGGTTCTGCTGCGAACGCCTGGCTCCCGCGCCCTTCCCCAATCCCAGATACCCAGTCAAGCTGGAAAGCCACACGGTTCCAGAGACGACTGTGTGTGTCCAGAACGCTTCCTCGGCCTTGGCTCTGACGCGCAGGGCCGGATGGTTCTTTGCTGTAGAACTGGTCACTGTAGGATTTTCACCAGAGCCCCTGAATTCCACCCACCAGATGCCTGCAGCGCACTCCTTGTCACTTGCGACACCCCAAAAAGTCTCCAGACAACGCCATGTGTCCCCTGTGACAAAACAGTCAGGGAAAGACCCACTGGATTTGCTCCCCCTAGAATTTGTAATCGAGAGTCTCAAAGTCGACCACTGCAGAGTGGGTTTTATTCAGAGACCACCGTATTATTTCAAGTCGATATTTTCACACCTCACTCATTCATTCCGTGACTGTATCATTCAGCATTCCCTTTTCTGGGACCCAACCTCCAACACCCACAACTTAAAGAAGGAGAGGTTTGATGTTTACCTTTCCAGGGGATTCAGTCCATGGTCAGCTGGCTCCAGGGCAGGAGCCTCATGGCAGAGGGGCAGAGGGGAGCAGCACCAGGTCACCAAAGACCTGGAAGCCCGTGCAGCCCCGGGTATGAGTCTGCCCTGGACCCCTGAAGACACTGGGGTCTGATGTCCACAGGCAGTGACCACAGAGGGTGCACCCAGTGCAGCAGGATGGCACTCTCCAAAGTGCACGCCAACTTCCTTCTTCTTACTCTTTTACTTCATGCAGGCTGCAAGCCTGTTGCTTGTAGAAAGGTGGCTCTTCTCCCCTCAGCTGCTGGCCTATGAGCCAGGCATCTCTGGATTGATGTCCTGGGCTTTGTCACGTTGCGGCAAACGCAAAGCCTGAGTTCTGCCGCCAGGAACAAAAAGGCACAGTTGTTGGTAGAGAAAGTCCCGGTAACCATGTCTGCCACATCATTCATGCCTGACACACGTAGTGAATGTTAGTTGAGCGGATACACGATTTTCCTACTTAAGCTCAGGCAGTCAAAACAAAATGTCAGAGCCCGAGTGGCTTAAACAACAGAAATACATTTTCTCAGTCTGAGATCAAGGGAGTCAGTGCAGTTGGGATCTGGTAAGAGTTCTCTGCCACCTCCTTGCTCTGTGTGTGTGTGTGTGTGTGTGTGTGTGTGTGTGTGTGTGTGTGACAGACAGAGACACAGAGAGAGAGGAGATCCTCTTGTAGGCACCATCCTATGGCAGGAGGCCCCACCCTTTGACCTATTTCTTCTTACCTCCTAAAGAACCTGACTCCAATTGTAGTCACATTGGGGTTTGGGGCTCTAATGTATAAATGATTCTGTTCACAGCTGACAGACCACATAAACAAACAACCAAAGGAACAAGTGTCCTCACGGTCAAAGAAAGGAGGAAGAGCTGGTACAGAAGGGAACATAGGCAAGGGCTGAGCAGATTAACACTGCCTCAGGCACACAGGCAAGCATCCACCCTTCCACGCAGAGCCCAAACTATGGGCTTCCCACTGGGTTTTCCATTCATTTACTTATTTTTTTATTTGTACTGTTTACATAGGAGAAAGAATGCAATAGTTAACAGAGCCTGGTTCATTTTGTTTAATATGATGTTTCTATCCTACTTCTATCCTTTTCGTGGTGAATGGCATGACCTTGTTCCTTGTGCTAAATAATCTTTAAGGTTTCTGATAAGAAATCCGTTATTCTGATGAGTTGACCATTGCAAGTGCTTCGGTACTTCTCTCGAACCACATTTAATTTTCTTCCTTTGTACTGAATTTTCTTGCAATTTGACCGTGATATGTTGCAGGAACCTTTTTTTCTGCCTGTGTTTATTTGTGGTTTGCCTCGAGTACCTAATTTACCACCTTATTCCTCAAATTTGGAAATTTTTCTGCAATAACTTCAATGACTAGGTTTTCTGTGCCTTTAGCGTGCACCTTTTCACCCTTGTCAAAGCCAAAGATTCTTGAATTTGGTCTTTTAATGTTGCCCCAAAGCCCTCAATCTATGAAATCTGTTCGTTGATTCTTACTCATTTTCCTTTATTACTGCCTCAGTGTTCAAGTACCCCCACCATATCTTTAAACCCTGATATTTTTTCCTTCGGATTCATCCTGCCTACTGCTGAGCCTTTCGATGGAGCTTTTCATTTGCCTAATTAAAGTTTCATTTATAGGGCTTCTTGTTGTTCTTTTTCAGAACCTCTATTGCATTACTGAATTAGTCTTCCATATCTTGTACTGCCTTCCTTACATCATCCAGCTATTTATTTGTATCTTCTTTGAGCTCATTGATGATTTTTAAAAATGTGTTAATTTAACTGTTTACTTGCGTCTTGTTTGAGCTCATTGATCTTTTTAACTACCAGTTGCTAAATTCTTTGTCAGGAATTTCGCCCGCGTCAGTATCTGTGGGATAAATTTTGGGGAAGCTATGAACATTGGGAGGCTTCTTACTGCCTTCTTTTCTCATGATTCTTGCATTTTTGTGCGGAAATTTTCAGAACTGTAGGGATGGACATCTCTCTCGCTATTGTGCGATCTTTTTAGCCAGTGGCTTTCTCTTTGTGATGTGCCGTTAGCTGTCTCAACATGAAAAATCCACTCAACCTACTGGAAGGACTGTGTTCACTCCTTGGCACTTCAAGATGACCAAAGACTAGCTAGCAATTATATCATCATAAAAAGAACCAACCAAATATCAATATATAGTTTAAACCTATTCAAAAGTTTTCTAATAGTTGAGCGTGGTGGCTCACGCCTGTAATCCCAGCACTCAGGAGGCTGAGGCAGGAGGATCGCTGTGAGTTCGAGACCAGCCTGGGCTACATAGTGAGTTCCAGGTCAGTCTCAACTACATAGTGAGACCCTGTCTCAAAAAAAAACAAACAAAACAAAAAAAGTTCTCTACTAAGTCGCTAACACAGATAGGGAGAGTAATAATGCAGGGGCAAGCTAGGTACAAGGAGAAGTGCACATTAATGACGGTATTTACATACTAGAAAAGAAGAGAGGAGGCAAGAATTGAGAGGGTGATGACAGAAAGATGAAAGTAAGAAGAGAAGGAAAAATAAAGGGAAAGTGAAGGGACATATAGGGAGGTTCAATCCAAATAATGAATTAGCAGAAGTACAAACTTAGAAAAGCCTAGGAAAGCACCCTCAGTGTGAGGGAAGATGGCAAAACAAGGTGAGACACTACAGGAGCAAAAGCAACAATGAAAACTTACATACACATATGCCACGCGTGCCCCGAAGAAAAGAGAAAAAACAGGTCCGAGAGTCCTACTGGCGGGAGAGTTTCTCCTGGGACGATGGCCCCATACTTCCGTTCCTCTCTTGTTGGATGCTGCCCAAAGAAAGAGGGATGTGAAAATCTTCCTGAAGCGTAGAGTTCTCCCGCTCTGCCTCTGTCCAAGTAGGAGACGCTGTGGAGATCAGTCTGGAGGCTGATGTACTTGCCCGGGTCCTGCAAAATTGGTCTACGCCTGCCAACTCAACTCCTTTGTGCCCGGAAATGAGGGTCTGTGGGCCAGTCCGGCCTGTGGCCCCAGGCTCTGTAAATTCCTAGAGCTGGTCAATGTCTGTGCGCTGCCACACTTACTCTGAATGCCCCAAGCAGAGCAGAAGGTCGGGTTGCAGGGTCTGTGCTGGGACAAGAAGTCGCAGGCACCCAACCCAACACCAGTGTCTACAGCAAGGCCCCCAGGTGCATACCTTCTCCCGCTGCAAACCTTGATGTGGCTAAACTCCTTTTCTGCCACAAGATTCAAACTGCTGGTTTTTGCTTCCTGCCTTTATCTTTTTTTTTTTCCTTTCCCTCCTCCTGGATAATTGTGCCCACTGCCAGTGCCTCTAGTCCATCACTTTCCAGTCTCCCCAAGTTACTGGGTTTTAATTTCCAGAAAACCTCCTGGAGGTGCACATTCTCCTTTTAGGATCTTGAGCGAATGAACAGCACTAGTGTTTCATCACACTCAGCATCAGTTGTAATCTCTGTTTCTTTTTGTTTCTGTCTCTGCTCTCAGGTGGAAACACTCTCCCATCCATGAATGTATCTTCTCCGAAATAGAAAACTTGGTGCTCAGAATTAAGTCTCCATAATGACAGGCTTCATCGGATGTTTACTTCAGTTAATACGATGGAAAGATGTCATTACCTGACTCCCAGGTACATCAAGAATCTCCAAAGGCAAACATTCTACCTGCACCCACATATTCTAACAAGTATTCTAAATCCATGGGCTGCTTGCAAGCTTCTGACACATTCGCTATCACAACGAGCTGCTGATCAAAGAAGCGGAAACACTCCCAAGTGCTGGGGAGCTCTGGAGCACTCGGGGGGCTGGAGGGCCAGGTCTGGGGCGATGTTCTCCAGATGGTCAGTGCACGGCGTTCCTAGAGGACAGGACTGCACTCTGCTCCTCAGTCAGGCAGCACCCTGACCAGTGAATCTCGCTGGCTCCCACATGAGTGGCTTGCCGCTGGGGAAATCTGAGTCCCCTGAGTGGTGTGAGTACGTCATGTAGGCTATCGATCGACAGCGAAGAAACGCTCTTTCTTTTTTTTTTTTTTTCCTCTGAAAGGGATGCTTTCCATAAAACCTTGGCTTAAAAAGAAATAACAAACAAATAAATAAAACCTTAGCACAGAGAGCCCTTGTGCTACTATGGCTTAGATCATACCCAGAAAGCTATTTTCACCTTCTGCTTTGAGGACAAAGATTCCAGGGGCAAAATAGTCCACCTGCCTGGCCTTGGACAGCTTGATTGTCTCCCGTCTCGCTCCACTGCATGTGACGATGATCCCTACTTTTGTCGGCCAATGTTCCTTCACATCACGAATTCAACACAATGAGAAGGCTTCGTGGTCAACTTCGTGGGGGCTCTGGAGGGTACGAAAGGTTGCGATTTTTATCTTTTAGTCAATGAGGGAAAATAACTCCCATGACTGTGCGTACTGTTACAACATCTCTCCGCAGCACAAAGTTAAACAGCCAAATATACCCAGAGGAAAACATGTCAAACGGCCGATGTGAGTTCCCCAAGCTTGGCTTTGACTCAGCTTTTGCAGCACCTGCTGTGTTCTGTCGTATTTATTAGATGTCCGATCCTGGCCTTCTCAAGAACAGAACATGCAAGGGTTATGATTCTACAACAAACACATTTCTAGGTAGGTTGATGTTTTTTTAAGCATTGTGATTATGCTGGAGCCATATAATAGATAAATTTCCGTATGCAAGCTCGACTTCCGGTCTCCTGCAGTGTCCCACAGAGAGAGAGGAATCTCCTACAATGAAGGAGTCTCTTACCTGTGCGAAATTAAACTTGAGCCTTCTCGAGGATAAGGAAACGTGGGCTTCCTGTCCCTTCAGATGCCCCCATCCATGGCCTTTCCTGGCAGGAACCTCTCACGCGGGTTGAGGATGGCACTGTCACTCTTTATGACCTGCCTCACCTCTGATTTCACACCTTGGCCACACCAAGACGGGCTTGTTCACAGACTCACTGGAAGGAAGTGGGTCAAGGCGTGTGACTGCATACACTGGGACCACGCAGATGTCCCAGCAAGGGCTGCAGTGGGTGCTGAGGCGGGGAGCCAGGACCAGGGACCCGTTCCCCAGCTGCTGGGAGTGCTGGTGCCTGCAAGCGAGCAGCTGACTCCCTCTCCCAGGAGGCTCACTTGCCTTGAGCAGAAGAGATACATCTTGCCCGAGGGAATATACCGCACCAGCACTCACTGTAAAAACTGCCCATGCTTGGGATGATTTGGGCCCCCTGCCCCAGGTAAATGTAGCGCAGCAGGGCCTGAAGATCCAGCGCAGGCCTGGTCTCCGATGCTCAGGCCCATCTGCCACGTCCAGCCCGCCTCCCTCCCTGCAGGTGTTCACCTGCTGTATCCCCCGAAAACTCCTTCCAGTCTCCATCCCAGGGAACCTGAGCTGCCACAGTCTCTGCAGGGGGAGCCTGCATCCTAGGGAGAGAAGTGGAGACAGGGACACCGTTCTCTCCCTAAGCCTGGAAGGAGATGTGTGGCCCTGCAGGCGAAGAAAGCCACACCCTCTAGTGGGACGTGTGCTGGAGGCTGCAGGGTGTCTTCACCATTTTCCTTAAGACAGGACTCATGCAGTTTCCAAGAGGTATTTTCCCGTGTGGCAGTGTCTTCCAGGAGCTGAACTCTGTTAGCTTCCTCACCAATGTCGAGCATGCGTTAGAAACTTTCCATCCAACATCCAAAGCTCCAACTCCACCTGACCCTGACATCCAGGATGTGTCTGACGACGCTGGCCTAGGAATAGGGAAGAGGCTTATTTTTCAGATCTAGGAACAAGAGCACGGTGCCCACCCCAGAAGGAAGCACTGAGGAATCCCCATGCTGTACAGGTGCAGATTCTCTCTCCTTCACCCCTTATTTCCTGTATCCTCTGTGAAAGCAGACTTGGAATTAGCCAGCTGGACTGCAGGTCTCTTATCCCACCCGAGCCTGGCTAAGAGGAACAGGGAGAGGAGGTTACTGGTGTCATCACCCGGGTGCACCAGCCTCCTACGGGGTGAAGAGCAGAGCTGACCAATCAGGCGCGGCCCCTCCTTTCCCGAGTTCATAGCCTAGGAGAGCAGCTCCAAGAGGTGGTCCTCTGGCTGCACCGTGAGCCTCATCCGGAAACCTGATGGAGAGGCAAATTCTTGAGCCCAGTCCAGGCCTACCGAGCCAGAAACAGAGTGGGGTGGGATTTGTGTTCTAGTAAGACTTCCAGGGGATGATGCTGACTCACGCAAAAGCTTGATAATCACTGGTCTAATAATTTTTTCTTTTCTTTTCTTTATCTTTTATTTTTTCCACTTGGATGATTTGAAACATGAGCTACAAAGAAAAAAAAAATCAGCACGCCTGTAATCCCAGCACTTGGGAGACTGAGGCAGGAAGATCACTGTGAGTTTGAGACCAGCCTGGGGCTACACAGTGAGTTCCAGGTCAGTCTCACTACATAAGTGAGACCCAGTCTCAAAACACCAAAAAAAAGAAAGAAAAGAATCACTTGTGCTTTAGAAAACTGGGACTCTGCAGTGTAGTTAAAGGGTGAAGGAAAGAGGTATTGGTCTTCCTCAAAGGAAGTCTGAAACATTTTACCACACCATGGAATATTCATTTGTAACCCTATCTTGTTTTGACAACACATCGCTTTATCCAAAAATGCATTAATCATATGTCTCAGGATAATAAGAACATTTTAAGTGACTCAATTCAATCTGAGTATCACATCTAATAAATAGCAGTGATGCTGTTGGAGTGTCCAACTTAATTTCTTTCTGAGAAATGATGCATAAATCAACATATTGTCTTCCCCGCCCATTGAGGTGATAAATGTATTTTTAACCTTTATTAATGTTATTGGTACATTTAATGTATACAGTATAATGACATTCACTGTTGGAAATCTGTCCCTTTACATAATCAATCTTGGTCCTTATTTTTTCCCCATTCCCCACCCTCCAAAAATAATGGAGACAAAATCTTCGTAGAAAGGGAGGTCACGGGAATGGTCTAGTAATCTTCTATCACAGGAAGTAACTGACATTTTCCACACAGGGCCAAGTAAAGAACACTTTGGATTTTACAGACCAGGCCTGTCTCAACCGCGGGGATCTCACATTTATGACAGCCCAGAAGCCAAGAAGTGTGTGGCTGTGTCCCAGCAAAACTTCACCTGTTCATGAAATAGGTCCCCCTCCTGAGGTGGAGCAAAATAACAATGACAGGTAGAAGGGAGACTAGGAAAATCATGATTTCGCACTTTTGAGAGAACTGCAGCTTAGGACAGTAAAGTTACGCAAAGTCAAAATGCCTTTTTCATTTCCAGGAAACACACACACAACAAAAAACAGCCCCTCCCCCAAAGCCAAACAAATGAAACATAAAGGTTTTTAAAGAGACACGAAGCCTGTAAACCGGGTCCATGCTTTTCATCCGTAAACTGAACCTGCCCAGAGTCACAAATGCCAGCCTCCATTCTCAAGGGCACTGCTGTATTAAGTCACAACTCTGAGCTTCATGTAAATGGTTTGCATTCTAGTCCAGCCCTACTTCTGACAGACACTAGGAATATACAGCCTAGAAATCTGTTTTTGGTACCAAGGGATTGAACCTAGGCTTTTGCACTGCGACACATCCTCAGCCCTTTTGCTCTTTTATTTTTATTTTATTTGTTTTTATTTTGAGACAGGGCCTCGCTAAGTTGCTAAATTGCCCAGGCTGGGCTTGAATTTACAATCCTCCTGCCTCAGCCTCCCAGAGTGCTGGGTTACAGGTGTGCACCACCATGCCAGGCTTACCTCCTGGATGTCTTGAGGGTATCTCAAGACCACACAAAACCCCCAAACCCCACCCATAATGCATCCCCTCTCTGAGTGCCCACACTTCCTTCAGAGTCAGTACTCCTTCCTGCTTATGAAACCTCTCTGTATCTCTCCCATCTTGCTTTTCTCCGTGATTAAGTCAGCAAATCTACGTGCTCCCCCAGTGGGGTAAGAAGATGTCCTCTTCGGGGTCATCTCTTTGGGTCCTATCTTGTGAAACACCCAACAATTCTACCTTTTTTCTGATTTCTAACTCACAGGCAGTTTTTGGATAAGAATTTGTGTTCTCAGGAGCACCAGAAAGAGAGGAATCTCTATACAGAATGTTCGTGTATTCTGGTCTCTGAGGTATCATCATTATAAGCGAATACATTAATCTTGAGTTCGAGTAGGTCAGTCACAAAACACCGAGCTTTCATGAGAGTGCTCGGAACACTCACTGGAACTCAAACCATGCACGCAGGATAGAAGTGAACCTCCTCCAGAAACATCCACAGCCGAACACCGCCAGCCTAGGAAACTGCAACGCCATGTGGCCAAAGGGATTTTGCAGTTACAGTTAAGTTACGGGTGCCGACACATGGAACATCTCGGCAGATCCCCGAGGTCGCAGTGTAATCCCAAGGATCCTCATAAGAAAAGGAGATGAGAGCATGGAACCGTGACAGAGAGAAATTTGAAGTCGCTACACGGCTGGCTTTGAAACTGGCAGGCTCTGTGAGCCAGACAGGCAGGTGGCTCCGGAAAACACAAGGATTCTCTCCTACAGCTCCAGGTAGAGTACAGCCCTGCTATCCCACCCTATCTTTTTCTAACTTATTGGTTTTTTTTATTTTTAAAAATTGTTTTTAGTTTTATCCACCACCACCCCGTCTCCAAAACAGTAAGACAATAAATATGTATCATGTTAAGCTACTGAATTTGCAGAAACTTGTTACAGCAGCAGAAGGGAACTAATACAGACCGGGCACAGGGCTGGCCGAGCATTACACCCACGCCTTCTTTGCCTGGTCTTGCTGTTAGGGCGGGCACTACTATCTCATCCACTCCCTTCTTCCGACCAGATGAAGGCTCGGGGTTCTTTCATGTTGTGGTTTGGGTCGTATATGTCCTCCAGAGGCCCATAGGCTAAGGCCTCAGTCACCACCCTGCAGCATCACTGGGCGGTGGTGCAACCTTTCGAAAGTGGGCCATAGTGGTGGGCTCTCAAAGGGCAGGTGGAGACCCCGGCCCCTTCCCTTCTCTCCCTTCAATTTTCCACTACCATGTGGTGAGCAGCCCTCCTCTCCAGTGTGCTCCTCATCATGCTGCTCTGGCTTGCCACAGGCCCAAAACAGCAGAGCCAACTGACCATGGACTGCAGCCTCAGAAACCGCAAGCCAAAATAAACATTTTCTGCATTCAAATTATCTCAGATTCTTTTGTTACAGTGATGGACACTTGAGGGATACTTTACCACCTTTATCCCCAGGGAATCAGTTGTACCCATTGGTCCAAATTGTGAAGCAAGAATAGGTCAGTACCTGGGTGTAAACAATGAACCCTACTCTGACTAACACAAGCAGAAAAAAGAACTTGTGAAAGGCTATCAGGGGGCTGACAGGCTCTCAGGAAGGTCAGCACACAGAGTATGGGTGTCATACCATAGGACGATGCCCAGATTACGCTCGCGGACAGGGCTGTTCGGACTTTGGCCACCAACAGTGTTACACACAGGAAGCAGTGAAAATGAGCAGTGCTGAGGGTCAGGGCCACCTGCCACTGTTCCTGAATGCCAAACTGACATCTTCAAAGCAATTTCCACGCTGGGCTGCCCCTTGCAGCACTGTTTCTCATTAGACTACCAAAGGTCAGGTCTCTTTTCCTACTTGAATGTAGCCAGTGGATTGGCAGTGTGTGGCTTCGGGCTGCTGTTAATTAGTCAGCTTTACATTACTACAGCAAGTATCCCAGTAATCAACTCAGAAAAGATCTATCCGGGCTCACCGAGTGCCAGGTTCTAGTCCATGCTGTAAGGCTACATACCCTAACAGGATAGCAGAGCAAAGTCTCTTTACCCCATGGCCAAGAAGTGAAAGAGGGGGAGGGAGAAGGCTGGACTCCCACAGTCTCTTGGGAGGCACAGCCCCAATGACCTAAAGGCCTCCCGCTGAGCCCAGCCTCTGACAGCGTCCATGTCCCAACAGTGCCACTTTTGTCACGTACACCCTGGGGGACACTGCAGAGGCCTCTGTTTAACACAATCCCTGGGGATTCCAGTGCAGTGATGTGTGACAGCTCTGCTCCTCTCCACCCCTGCTCTCGCATGAGGCCCCCAAAGCCCCAAGACAATGCCCCAGAAACACACCGTTCAGCACAGAGCCATCAAATGTTCACCAGGCAAAGGGGGCAAGGAAGGCTGAGGGAAAGTAAGGCAACCCAATGTTGTGACTGATAAATACAACTGCCAACTTCCAAGGCTGATGCTTTAAATCAGGAAATATATATGATATAAGTTGCCCAGATACCATAGGGATGTTTTATTCGTTATATCTGATTTTCAACCAGACCTGGTGGCAGAGAGGACTTGACATACCCTGGATCATCTGTCTTCTGCACACAGGATGTGCCTGCCTTTGATCATTATTCGGCACAGTTGCTACAATTTGTGAAATGACTAAAAGAAAATGAACATGGAGAAACAAATTGGTTTTTATCCTGAGTTTCCAAAGAGATTCTTTCTGAGCACAAAGAAAAAATGTTCTTAAAAAAATACACAGGGGACTAAGGATGTCCCTTGGCGGCAGAATGCTTGCCTAGCATGTGTACGCCCTGGTGTGTGACCCTGCCCAGCACATGGCATCCAGAGCAGGGTGAAACTGCAAGAGGAAGATGGCTGTGAGCACTGTACTGGCTGGTGGCATCCCACCCTCCCTGCTCGAAAGCCTTGAGGTGGACTAGGCAGTCAGTGAGAAGAAAGGGAAGCCACCACCTTACACCACAACAGCGGGGCAGGCGAAGCTGTCCGAATCTGAAGTCTCCCCTAAAACTCCTGTGCTAATGGCTTGGTTGCCAGTGATGGGCTTTTGGAATGTGACCGGTCACAGAGCTCAAACTTCACCCAAGATTACAGCACAGGCGGGTTCCGAGTTTGACAGCGCTGGGGGAGAGGATCGAGGCTCTGGGGCTGGGTTGCAGTTGAGGGGAGCGGGTCAGGGGCTGCGGCCCTGGGAACTGCAGTTTGTCTCCAGCCCCTTCTTTTCCAGCTGTTTCTCCCCCTCTGCTTCCCAGCTGCCATGAGGTGAGCAGCTTGGCTCCGTGAGGCCCTTCCACTGGAGCTTCTGCCTCCTCCCTGGCTCACAGCAGCAGAGCCGCGGGCTGAAACTGACTCTCAAACCAACTCCGAACCGACACACAAACTAAAACTTCCCTCCCTGAGTTGACTTTCCCAAGTGTTTTGTCACAGTAACGCCAGGCTAACGCGGAAGCTTTTGGTTTTGGTTTGGTTTGGTTTTTTTGTACCTGGGATCGAACTCAAGACCTTGTGCTTGCGAGGCAGGCGGCGGCACCAGTGAGCTAAATCCCCAGTCCTAGAAGCTTTTTAAATAAAGGAAATTTCCTGAAACTAGACACAAAAGACTACAGATTGTATGACCCCACTTATAAGCGGTATCCACAAGGGACAGATGCATAAAGACAAAGTAGACTGGTGGTCGACAGAGGCCTGGGGAAGCAGACTGGAGAGAGGGGCTGCTAAGGGTGTGGGGTCTGGGAACTGGGATTCTTCTTGGGGTGATGGAAATGCTCTGGAATTTGACAGTGTGGTGATTACACTATCTCACGAGTATACTGAAAACTACTGCATGTTATCGTACGTATATGTCGATAAAAATAGAAAAAGAGATAGACATACAGATATAAAATATTAGAAACTTAATGCATGAGTAAAAAATACATTTAAAAATCAGTTGGGAAATTCAGGTTTATTCAATACAAAACATTCAAATATTTGGACCCAGTCAAAAATAGCTCTGACTTTCTACCGTATGTCATTTAGACAGATACATTTATAAGTGTGTAAATAAAATTATAATTATATTGATAAGTTAAAAGAGGAAGGAAAGAAGAAAATAAAGGAGGGAAATAGGGAAGGAAAGAAAAACAGGGAGGAAAGAAGGAAGGCAGAAATGCAGGGGAGGAAAGGGGGGAAGGATAGAGAGAAAGTTCTGCCAGTCAGCAAGCAATTGATAGCAGAACCCAAAGGTCAGTGGTTCCTTAGAAACAGTGCTGAAGGGCCTGGGACTTAGCTCAGTGGTGCCGCCACCTGCCTCGCAAGTGCAAGGTCCCAAGTTCGATCCCCAGTTCCCACCCCAAAACAAATAGTGGTAAAGACCCTATGGCTGTGCAGACAGGGCCGTTGTCACCAGTATTTGGTGATCAGGTGGACACCCACCAGATGCTTACAGCCCAGGTATAGTGTGCAAAGTGGAGGTTAAGACAAAGGAAAGTTAAAACTCACACTACAGAACTACTCAATCCTACCCGCCCGGCCGTGCTCCTGGAGACAAAGGATTGGGAACCAGAGTTCAGGGAAAGACCGCATCCAGCAAGATGACCAGCCAGAGCCCAGGGAGAGAACCGGTGCACAAGAAAGCCTCCACAGTGAGAAACTCCAATGGGCGGAAGGCCCGAAGAACCGTGCTCCTGTTCCGAGCCGTGTGACTCCTCTGCTTTCCCGTACGCTCGGTACAGACGACCACACAGGGACATTTCTACTAGCAGTGTGTTGGGGGCGAAAAACGGAAGGGTTGGGCTCACAGATGGGGACAGAGGGGAGCAGAACAGCAGGAGGAGCTGTGAACTGACAGCCTCGGTGACTGAGGATCGTGAAGCCACCGCGCACAGCTGAAAAGTGTACCGGTGTTCTGGGTGGTTGGTTTCTGTCAAATGTCAAGCGAAATAGTGTTCTAGAATCAAAGGTCTCACGTATCACAGCTCTCTGTTCAAAAGGCGGGCGCGTGTTTACCGAGGACCTTCTTATCCATCTCCTGCTAGGAACAACTTCTGGTCGTGACCCTGTCACTCCCTGACTGCTCCTCCCTGCAGAAATAACGAGGGGCTGTGCATTTCTCACCACAGCTACAGCAGGCAGGAAAGCTCACCTCACTCTCTCTCTCCACCTCCATCTCTTCCTCCCCATGTCCTCCTTTCTATTGGGAAAACAGAGCATCCACGTTTGAGTAGTTGCCACCTATGTGCCCTCTCAAGCTCTCTGTGCTCCCCACAGCCGGCTGTAGGACCAGCCCAGGTTCATGCGCCCCGGTAATAGCCGTCATTTCCGCTGCTCACTTCCCTACCCTGTGGGAAGAAGCACAGGTGTGGGTTCAAATCTTTGTTTTTCTACTTACCCACTGTGTGACCCTGAGGTAGTCACTTTACTGCTCTGTTTCTTACTGGGAATACCAGCATCATCGGCACTCGGCTGGTGGCTTTGGAGATCAGAGACAAGGTACACAGAGTGCCTGGCTGCCGGAGCGAGCAGCAGGTGGCTGCTGATACAATCACGGCAGAGCAGATGTTTGGTCACTTGGCAGTGTTGGGCCTGGTAAGGACAAGGGAGGAAGGAGAATTGGGAAGGAACAGGAAAAAAGATTGTCCATGTAAGACCTCCTGTCATCACTATGACAGGTGAGGTAGCACGTACTATTTTCCCAGAACCCTTCCTTGAACAGCAGTGGATTTAAGAAGTAAAAGAAACCTTCATGAAAGTGTTAAGGCAAACCCAACTGAAAACTCAGTACTTGATGCCATTTTAAGTAAGCGACCAAGGCTATCATCGCAGTGATAGTGTGTGGCTATCGCATACCCCCAGTGAAATATGACGAGAAAGCTCCGTGGTGTTCCTTCCATAAACCTGTTCTGTAACTCTAGACCAAGCACAAGAAAAGCATCCGACGTGCCCAAAGTGAGAGCCCTACAGCACTGCCCAAAACCACCAAAGCCATGAAAAATAAGGGAAGGATGGGAACAGTCACGGATCAGGGGAAGCTAAGAAGGCGTGACCACAATGTGACAGGTTAGATGACTGTGGAATGGAAAGAGGCTATGCGCGGAAAACTGGCGAGATCTAAATAAAGTCTGGAGATGAGCTAGCGAGGTAGTTCAACGCCATTTCTGGAATGCAACAGTCCTGTGCCAGTGCTGGCTCTGGACTTCTGCTGAGGTCTTGGGGTGATTGAGAGCTGACAGTGGAGGAGATGGGGTGAGAGGGAACTCTTTGTATTATCTTTGCCATTTTGCTTACGTTTAAATGACTTCCAAATAAAATACATGAATATGCGCAGTGTAGACGCCCGCACGCAGCACAGGAGCCGACGCCTCCCTGTGGGGGTGTCGTGAATAGACACTGGGGACGCCCAGATTCGACCGGGGTCTTCGCGAAGTACCTGTAACCTCTCTCACATCCCTAGGTGAGTCATCTTTTCCTTCCTTCCCTGAGCTCCCCGCTGTCGCTCGTCCTTGGACAGTGAGTAACACTGCTTCCGCTTGTTCTCAAGTCATTCGCCATAAACACGCCGCCGCCGCCTGTGCACAGAGCAGACTGTGCCTTGGAAGCAGGAGGCGCCGCTCCTGTGACACTGAGAGGCGTCGGGACCACGTGTCCCTGGCTCCCCCATGAAATCCGCAGTTCTCCACTCGCTGCCCGGTGCACACAAGCTCCGCCTGTTGTTTGTGATGAACCAAGGACTGCAGTGCTCAGGTCTCCCAGCGAGAACGTGGGGCCGGAGCACCCAGGAGGACGCCTGCAGCTCGAGCTCCCTCAGGCGCTGTCCCCACCGCAGGATGCACCTTGCCCGATAGTTCAGCTTCCACCCAGCTCACAACCCGTGACCAAGGGTGCAGTGGGTGTGAAGGCCCAGGCGCGTCAGCCCAGCAGGGACAGCTTCCTCGGACCCATGTCCTTCAGAGCTGCCCAAGGCCGGCTGAGGCTTGCAGTTCCACTTCTTCATCTCCCCAAGTTTGCTTATTTCCTTCCCCTCCGTGGGTAACGATCTCTAACAACACCCTGCAAGCCCAATTCCTTCTGAGTGTCTGCTTCAGAAGAACTCGATCTGCCGCATCTTTCGGAAGGGGACGATGTGTTTCTTGGTCACCAATCACAAGATCTTTTACCTGATTTTGCAGCCCTTTTGCAGCTAGAGGAGGCCATGTGACTCCACTTCAGCGAATGAAGCATAATCAGAATTCTACTGAAAGGCAGACATTGGTTTAAGAGGTAGGAGACACCCCACTGGGGTAGACCTTTGTGCTTTTGTTTTCTTCCCATCGCAGGTTTGATATCTGAAGCTTCTGCCATCTTCTGACCAACAGGAGACACACATGAGAGCAGTGCTGGGAAGATGATCGGACAGAGACCCCAGCGCTGCTGAGCCTCTAAACTGACACAGGCCCCACCGACTTCCAGACATGGTGATACGGGGGAAAATAAATGTCCCTGTGTTGCACAACAGTCATTTTATGTTACTTGCAACAGAACATAGAGAGCAGAGAGGACAAAAGCCCGCATATGTCGAGTACATATTACAGTCCAGCCCAAGACTAGGCAGTTAGAATCTGTTTCATTAAATGTCTACAACAGCACCGTTAAAACACATTTTGGGTCTAGGGATTTAGCTCAGTGGCACTGTGCCTGCCTCAAAAGCTCAAGGTCATGAGTTCGACCCCCGGTACCAAAACAAAAACAAAATCAAAACAAACAAACAAAAAATCACATTTCAGGACCTTTCCCAGCCCTTTCCAAGCCCACTAACTTGTCTTGGCCAAAGGATGGATCCAGGGTGACCATACTCTGTCCAGTCACCTGGCCTTAGAAACCAAACCTGGAAATTGGGGGCCCCAAACCAAGGGCTTCTCTCAGACATATGTCTTTGCCGACACACACATAAGAGCTCCAGCACTTACAGTGGAAGAGAAGTCATTCTCGCCCCACCCCCTGCCTCTGCCTCTCTCCTCGCTCCTGAGAACTGACATGCTCCCAATTTTTGTTTAGAAAGATCTCAAAACATGAAATGCATTAGGAGAGCAGGATACCCTTATTACTCAACCACTCTGGTGAACAATTTTGTTTTGTTTTCACTCAGGAAAATGGCCATCTGAACATTTATAATTCTGGTATCACTTTTGGAAGGCAGTCAAGGTCCCAAAATACTCAGGCGTAAGAGGGGTTTTTGCAGCCTAGTAAACATTATTCCTTTCTGCCTATGTACCCAGGCCCTGTGTGTTCCAGAAAGCAGCTGTAAAACACTGAGAGAAAGTCAAGAGCCAATATCTAGGACAGAAAATGCATCATAACAGGTAGGTCACAATCAAGCACCTGTTACACAGCTTTTTCTTAGAGAAAATGGGTCTTCCTTCTGAATTCTATTCTACCAACCCATCGATATAAGGCCAGAATGTACCATGAATTTTAAGCCTGAGCTCCCTCTGCCACTTCTTCCCTTTAATTTTCTGTCCCACAAATATTTATTAGTGCTGGGCAATTTTCTAAGAATTAAGGATACAACATATTTTTAGGTTCTCTCCTTAAGTCATTTCCCTTCTCTTGTAATGTTAGTAATGAGTAAAAATGATCTTGTGTGCACCAGGTCACAGCCACACAATCATTCAATCCTCACAGCGACACAATGAAACTCTACGATTATATTCTCATGTGAGGAAATTGAGGCTTACAGAGCTATGCTACCCCAAAGCCACACAGCTAAACTGTAGCACAGCTGGTTCCCAAGACCAGAAAAGACAATAAGCCCACTGATCTGCCTTCATCCTCCCAGAAAATAATTTCATTTACTTTACATCCAAACAATTCTCTGTGTGCCTATCAGCCAATTACTCTCCCTTTGGTTCTCTGAAAATCCTTCACCAGTAGATAACAATGATGAAAGTGCAAAGGCTGTTAATCTGGGGTTTCTTTATTGTAATGAGTAGAGACTGGGTTTGCTGTCCAGCATATCATGAGGAATGGTACCACCTTTTGCTGGAAGGACTCATCCTTTTCTCAACTCTGAGATCATGGGATTCAGGTGGTTGTGGCTCCAGGATGAGCATGTGATCAGCCCAGGCATTGCGTCCTCTTGTCCACAGCAGCTGCCCTAGGGATATGCACCTTGTCCAGTGCAACTCAGGAAGATGTGCTATGGGGAGTGAACATCCACCTATCTGCTGGGTTTTAATTCAGGAGGTACAGGTATGAGCTGCCAGCAGCCACCTTGATTCCATGGGGAACCTAGGACTGAAGCCAATAATGAGGAGCCAAGCTATGGAGATACCCAGAAATTTCTCCCTGCAAAATTCACATGTGAAGCCATAACTCCCAGTGTAACCATATGTATAGATAATCTTATTTAGGTAAAGTCATGAGGATGGGGCCCTATGGGGGGATTAGTGACCTTATAAGAAAAAATCATTGCAGGGTTTGATTTCCCTCTTTCTTCTTACCAAATGAAGACATGGCAAGAAGATGGTCATCTACAAGCCAGACAAAGAGACCGCACCAGAGACTGAATCCTGCCAGACCTCAAACTTGGACTTTCCCATCTTCAGAACTGTAAGGACACCAGTGTCTGCTATTTAATCTACTCAGCCTATGGTATTTTCTTACGACAGCCTGAGTTAACACACACCACTAGGTCCTTGTTACATTCACTGAGGCTTAAATCCAGCTATACCTGAATCTACAAATTCCATGATACTTCATTTTTGTTTGAACCATTTTGGATTCGCTACTAGAAGTTCTGCCCTACCCTACAATCCTAGAAGCTTTCCCCTACCCTATGATCCCATAAACTCCTTGGAAGGGAGACTTTGCAGTTTGTAACAGAGCAGTCCTCAGTCTCTTCAGTGATGACAGAAACCTGTTAAAAAACAGGATTGGCTCCAAAATCACAGAAATCACAGGCCATTCCTTCATAGGCACTTTCTAACTTACTATGTAAATTCTCCACCACTAGTGCACTATTACCAAATGAGAACAAGGACACGTTTTAGACCACTTGCAGGTGTGCAGACTGTACTAACATTGGCCAAATAGCATACATGCCATCAACTACATCTCCCCCAGATATAGTGAATCTTGCCTGAGTAAGACAAGTGTCTCTTCCTGGTGCCTGTCAAATCTTTATCATCATCCTTCCCCCTCATCTTGATCTTCTCAGCCAAACTGAGTTCCTTGAGGGCAGTGACCATATCTTCAACTTTGTGTCCCCAGTCCCTAGCATGGTACCTGATGCACAGAAGCCATTCCACAATTGTTTAATCAGTGCATGCATGCAAAAATGAGTTTTATCTTTAATCTTGTTTCCTAGTGGGGAAAATAAAATTGCATCTTTATTACGTGTATTAGGTAGAGAACGTCCTACATGCTCCAAGAAAGAGTCAAGAAAGATTCAAACTTTTAGTGACTTAAACAAAATAGAAGCTATTTCTCTTTTATATAGCAGTGCTGAAGGGAGCAGTGCAAGAATAGTGAGATAGCTCAGCCATCTACAACATATGGCTTCCATTCCTGGGTCAAAAGGGTTCTCTTGTTCCCCAACTTCCTCCTTATCTCAGAAAACAGGAAGTTGGGTCCAGATAAAGGAGAATGAGCTCATTTTTCTGAACAGTACAACACAGAAGTTGCTGCTCACCTCCAAAACTCAGAACTTGGTCAAATAGCCACCTAGCTGCAAGGGAGGCCAGTAGTGCAGGTCCTAGCTGGATGGCCTTGTGCCTAATTCAAATATTGTTGGGATTTCCACTGTTAAAATAAGTAAGGAATATTCCTAGCCAGTGGCCCCTTATACTTTATAAGGATTTAGGACAAGTGTTCACTTCTTACAAAAATTTAAAATAACTTATGGATACTCTCATCAATTTTCCATGTCACCAAGCTCCTTTTTTGTAGCTTGATTAAGGTTAGTTTATGCACTTTCATCACCATGGTTCCATCATCCCCTGCCCTGTACAGACCTGGAACCCTGTCTGGTCCTTGACATTTATTCCAGGGACTGGAGCTCCCCACCCCACTCCTACCCACACCAAAAAACAGTCCCATATCAAGGTTCCAAATACCTACTTTTAATGCCAACAGAAGCATAATAGGATTAGAGTTAAAAGCACTTTAGCTCAGCAGCCAGATACGAGTTTACAATTTTCTATCTGTGTGACATTTTTGGTACACATTTGTGATAATAAATACATCTATCGTGGGGAATTGGCACATATACACATCACATATTAATTCTTTCTATTTCCTCTTCCTTTCCTTTCTGTATATTCTAATCCCTAAGTACCCCTCTTATCTCCACAAAGTCTACTCTGTGTTTTCTACTCTCTTATGTTTTGTTCTTTAAATTATTTATAATTAACATTTATCTTGAAAGAGCAACCATGTGATACCTAACCTTCTGCATCTGATTTATCTCACTTAGTATTATGGTCAAGGTGCATCCATTTTCATATAAACAGCTCAAATTTATCCTTCTTTTTGGCTGAGTGATACTCCACTGTGCATATATACCACATTGTCTTTATAGTTTGCTTCCAAGATTTAGCTACTGCGAGCTGTGCTGCTATAAACATGAGTATGTGTATTGTCTCTGTGCTTCAGTGTCCCCACCCACGAAGAAGTGGAAGTGATAACACTATGCACCTTGAGATAGGTAACATTTCATTTCTAAGCTTTAAAGACATTGGCACAAGGACCAGCACACAATAAAAGTGTCAAAAAAACATACATTAGAGCAAGGACAGTCCCTTCAATAAACAGTGCTGCTGGAAAACCAGAAATCCACATAAGGATGACTGAAGCTAGTCCCCATCTCCCACACTTAAAAAAATCAACTCAAAATGGATCAAAGTCCCAAAATGGAAGACCTGAAACCCTAAAGCTGCTGGAAGAAAACAGGAAAAACACTTCACAACATTGGTGTAGGTAATAACCTTTTCATTATGACTTTAAAAGCATAGGAAAGCAGGCAGGGGATTTAGCTCAGTGGCATCGCACCTACCTCACAAGCGCAAGATCCTGAGTTCAATCCCCAGTACCAAAGGAAGAAGAAGAAAAAAAAAAAGCACAGGAAAGAGAAGTAAAACAGACAAACAGGAATGCAGCAAAGCCAAATGTTTTAACAGGGTGAAGACGCAAACTACAAAATGGGGGGAAATATTTGCTACTTGTTCATCTGACCAAAGATTAATACCTAGAATTTCTAAGGAACAAAGAAAATTAATAAAAACAAGTAATCCAATTTAAAATGAATTGCATGCACACTTCTCAAAAGAAGAAGCACAAATGCTCTACAAATACATGAGAAAATGCTCATTATTATTAGCTATCAGGAAAGTGCAACTCAAAGCTGCAATGAGATATTACCTCACCTCAGTTACAACAGATATTATCATTTGTTTGTTGGGGACAGAGTCTTTCTTTGTAGTGCAGAATGCCTTCAACTCATGATATAGCCCAGGTTAGCCTCCAACTCTTGGTGATCCTCCTGCCTTGGCTTCCCAAGTTCTGGGATTACAGGTGTGCACCACTATGCCCAGCTATAGAATGGCTATTATTAAAAAGAGAAAAAGAAACATGAGAGTGATGGCCAGGATGTGGAGAAAAAGGAACTCTCATATACTGGTAGTGGAAATGTAAACTCATACAGTCACTAATGAAGAATAACATGGTTGTTTCTTTAAAAACCAAAAACCTATTCACCTCTGCATTTGCTGTGGTGTTAGGGTCGAACCTGGGGCCTTTCACGTGGTGGACAGCAGCTCTGCCCCAAGCTACAGTCCCAGCCCTACATCTCCCACATGACCCAGCTGTGCCTCTTCTAGGTACCCATCCACAGAAAACCAAATGAGTGTACCAAAAAGACACCTGCATGCCCACGTTTACTTAGCACTTTTTACAGCAGATAACACAGGGAAACAGCCTGGGTGTCCATCAACAAAGGAATGAATCTAGAAAGTGGGGCATTTATACACAATGGAGTACTACTCTTCCATAAAGAACACTGCCACAAAATTGATGGGACTGGAAACCAACATGTCAAGTGAAATAAGCCAGACACAGGAAGGCAAGTATTGTGTGTTTTCCTTCATATGAAAGTTCTGTAAAGCAAACCCCGAGGTAGGTTACTGACTTCCAGAGGTGGGGAAGGGTCAGGGAAATTTAACTGGTGCACAGTGTGTGTGTGTGTGTGTGTGTGTGTGTGTGTGTGTGTGTGTGTGTGTGTGAGTGTTGGTATGTCACACTGGACTTCATCAATACGTACGATTAATATATGTTCACCAAAATAAAATATTTTAAATGAAATAGGATTTATTGACTCATTTGACTCAAATGTTAAGGAGATTAAGCTTCAGACCTGGCTGGATCAAGCACTCGAAGGAGGCCATGACTCTCTGCTCTGTGCTTTTCAGTCCCAACTTCCTTCTCCCCTCCTATCACTTAACTCCACAGGGCCACCTGGACAGGGCCTCCATCAGCTCCCCTAGCTTATCACTGGAGTGAGGAGCAGGCAATAGAACTTGCTGCTAAATACAGGTGGCTCTAAGCACCCAAAATATGGCTATTAGCACTGAAGATAAGAACTTGAAATTGTATTTAATTAATTTAAACATAATCAGCAAATGGAACTAATGGCCGCCATATCAGACAAAGCAGCCCTGAAGGTGGACAGGCCGGGGGCACAGGGCACAGCCATCACCGAGCCCATCCTAGCCACAGAGAGTGGGGACAGAAAGGGGAAATGGAGGCACTGATACTGGAGGAAGGAAATACAGTGGGGGACACGGACACTGGGGACCAGTACACCCCTCAGGAGATGTGGCAGTTGGCTGGCTGGCTCTGTGGCCGCTTGTTTCTTCTCTGGAATGAAAGCTGGTCGGGAGAAAGCATGGTGTCTGTTCTGTCTTTAGGTCCTAGGACAGTAGCTGGCACATACTGAGTAAATACTAAGTTTCCGGCATCAGCCTGTTCGTATGACACAAATCAGGTCATATTCTCTCTGCTTTCTGGAGTTCAGCCTTTGGGGTACCAGTTCTTGTCTAGGAAGAGGACTCAGAGCTAGAGAAGGTGAGAGAAAAGATAGACAAGTTCTTCCTTCCACTAACTTGCATCTTATCACATACGTCAGCTGTAACTACTCAACCAGCCAAGACCTGAAATCATCCTTGCAGCCTCCCGTGACCACTGTCCCGTCTCGAGATTTACTGGTCACTGCTCACACCCAGCACGTGGCCAGTTGCAACATGGGTTCTGGATGGGACTCCTGGCTTATTTTCACTCCCACCAACACACATTGCCACAGATCTCCCACTTTGGGTGACACAATGCAGAGGAAGCAATTTCTGTTCAGCTCAGTTATGATTTTTGGGGTGCTGGCTTTTAAAAGTGAACTCAATGGGATTTACCCGCCAATGCTCTCAGTAAAGCTGCTGCCCCGTCATCTCGGACCAGCCAGTACCACTGCCTCCATAGACTGGAGCTTCAGCCCCGGCTCCAGGGACTTCGTTCCCAGTGCCATCCCGAGGTTCTCTTATCTCCTCAGGACTCTCTCTGTGCCCTAACCCCAGCTGTTGCTGTTATAACAGCTGGCATTTTGACACCATTTATGCTCTGTCTCGATCACTTTCCCATCACTGGACACAAGACCCGACACCCACAACTTAAAACAGGAGAAGTTTACTTGGACGAGTTTTTTCACTCCATAGTCAGCTGGCTCCAGGGCAGGAAGGGTCTGGGGAAGG
This sequence comes from Fukomys damarensis, assembly GCF_012274545.1. Lineage (NCBI taxonomy): Eukaryota > Metazoa > Chordata > Mammalia > Rodentia > Bathyergidae > Fukomys > Fukomys damarensis. Next base: position 6,370,492 of record NW_022900934.1, on the reverse strand, counting down.
AAAGTGGCTCATATCAAGGTGGTCAAGAGACAGAGCAAGAAGACAAAAGCCAGGGAGGGAGGCAAACCCTTCCAAGTCAAGTGGCCTGCTCTTTCCATCCAGATCCTGCTTCCCTGCTGTCACACATTTGTCTGAGCTTTTCAGTAGATTCACCCCCTGGGGAGCACTGTGACCCATGAGCCAATCACCGTCCCAAAGCCCCACTTCTGAACACGTGACACATTCAGGACACATTGTAGATTTAAGCCACAACATGCTCAACTTTTGCAAGGTCCTGATTGCTCACAGGCAGGCAGAAGCAGGTGGGCCTCTGATCTCACGGAGCTCATGGACAACATGTGCATGTAACTTTGACCAAACACAGTGATGAGGCTCAGGTTCAGTGGGGCTCAGTGTCTAGGAGAGAAATCTGGTTCTACCACCACAGATAAAGGTAAGAAACGAAGCTGACCTGGATTTTTCAGGAAGGACGACATAGCCAAGTGGAGCCCGATGAGGAGAGGGGCCTTGAGCTGGGATCTAAAGAATGAGCTGTAATTACACAGGTGCAGCACTGCAGGCAGCAGGTGCAGGGGTATTCTCAGCCTAGGAAACAGTTTACTAAATTATAGGGCAGAGAGAACCATGCACACCCAGGGACTGGTGGAAGGCTGGTAGGTGTGGGGAGAAGGAGATGGAGGCAGGGAGTTGCAAGGAACAGAATAATGCAAGGGCAGACAGGCTGTGACAAAGTTGGTAACGCTGCTCTTCAGAAAATTGGGAGCACACTGAAGTTTTACACCCGTAAGTGCCACGATCAGACTTGGGCTTGGAGCAGAACACTGTGGTTACTGTATTGAGGAAATAATTGGAGGAGACAAGGAAAGAAGCAGAGAAAACAGTGGGAGATAGATGCAAAGATCAGGAAAATACATTTTTGTAGCTGAGGCTGAGATGCTAGAAATGAATCCGAAAGTTATATTGGCGGTAAAGCCAACTGGCGTAGGTAATGGTTAAATGCTGGGAGTGAAGGACCTGGAGGTACTCAAAACCCCGGGGTTTCTGGCTCACACACTCGGGTGGATACTGGGCCCATTCACAGGGGAAGAAACACTGCGAAAGAGCCAATCTAGAGGAAGAACATTCAGTAGACCTGCAAGATTAAGCTACCCACATGGAGATTTCAACTAGGGAATGGTCTAGGAAGACTGCGTGGAGGATGTGCCACATGCTGGAATGGTGGGCAGGATGAATCCATATAAAGAGAAACACACCTGAGAAGCAAAGGCAGAGGCAGAGCCAGGCAAGAAGAACCGCCATATTTAACGATGTGGAGCCGGCAGTGGCACGAGCACTCTGTGATCCCAGCACTCTGGGAGGCAGAGGCGGGAGGATCACACGTTCGAGCCTAGACTGGGCAACTTAAGAATGTGTGAAGACCTTGTCTCAAAAAAGACAATAAAAAGCGAGGGATGTAGATCAGTGTGAAGGCTTAGGTTCAATCACCAGTACAAGAAAAAAAAAAAAAAAGAAAGAAAGATGTAGGAGGAGAAGATGGGATTGCTAAAGAGGAGTGAGAAACAGCTACCACCGGAATAAGAAGAAAGCCAGGAGAAGGTGAAATAACAGCCAAGGAAATAGCGTGTATTAAGAAGGAAGGGGCGGCCAGGGATTTAGCTCAGTGGTTCTGCCACCTGCTTCACAAGCGCAAGGTCCCAAATTTGATCCTTGCTACCCACCACCCCCCAAAAAAAAGAAAAGAGAGAAGAAGGAAGGGGAAGCAAGGCAATAATGCCACAATTTGACGAGAAGTGAACACCGACAACACTGGTAAACACAAGTACAGTGACAGGACTATCATGAGGGCCCCTCACTAAACTTGTTTCCATGTAGTAACCAGAGCAGGAACTGAGACCACCCTGAAGAGTAAGATGGAAAAGAAAGGAGGAAACAACTCCTGACCATTCCTTCAAGAACTTCAGCAGCCTACAGCTCTTGCCCCAGCCCCCCACCTCGGCAGCACACTGGTAAGAGGTGCAACCATGCAGGCACCTGCAGGGACCCCCCACAACCCTCACCCCTTGTGCCTCTGGCATCCTAGCTTGCTGGATTCACACCACAGAAGCACAGGTGTTAGGGGTTCATAAAGGTCATTGTCCTGAGCTCTAACCTCGATTTTTATTTAATTCACTCAGTTAAAGGTGATACACTAATAACTACTACAAATTGTCATTTTCTAAGCTGTGCTTGATGCTTTTGTGTTGCTTATTGTATCATTTGGGCTAAGATGTTGTGATTGATCTCATCAATTGTCCTTCCTGGTATCATGAAAAAGATTGCCACAGAGTCATTAGAGACTCAAAAGCTGAAGAAAGATATAACAGGAAGATCAAAGTATTAACCCAGGTATCAAACCAAGGACAATACCAACAACAAAAATAGAAATGAGAGAACATTCAAACAAGGCTCAAGCACAAACACAGACTTCCAGCTTAGCAAGGGCAAATTCTACGGAAATGAAGTGGAAAAGTCTGATGATCAACCACCTCGACACCCTGAACAGGAAGTAACAAAACAGATGAATGAGGCTCTAGAAAAATGCAAAACAGAAACAATTTCCCAGATAACTACAGAGATGGTGAGCAGGATGAAAGACATGATTAGTGACTCTAGAACAGAAACAGATTTTTAAAAAATACATGAGCTCAGAACCATGATAGAAGCCATGAATGCCCAGCACAAGAAAAATATGGAATCCAAGAAATGGATTCAAACAGATATCCAGGAGATTAAAAATTCTACTGAAAGTTTACATAACAGACTGAGCCAATCTGAAGACAGGATATCAGATATAGAAGAGAGGATGGAGATCAGTGACCGTGAAAAGAAGGATCTCTTAAATAAAGTAAGGGAACATGAGAAATCAATCCAACAGCTCCTAGATGATACAAAGAAGAATAATATAAGACTGATAGGAGTCCATGTAAAAGCAGGAGAAAGTACAAATGACATAAAAAATATACACAGAATTAATAACAGAAAACTTCCCAAACAAAGCAAAAGAATTTGACATTCAGAAGAGTGAGGCATATAGGATTCCAACTAGCCATGATTAAAAAAAGAAGGAATCTACAATAGACATATAATAATCAAGATCCCGGAAACCCAACAGAAGAACAAAATACTGCAAGCAGTTAGAGAAAAGAAACAAATCACATGCAAAGGGAAGCCCATAAAAATCACAGCAGACTTTTCAACACAAACCCTCAAGTCAAGGAGAGCCTGGAGTGAGGTATTTCAAGTCCTAAAAGAAAACAACCTCCAACCTAGGCTGATGTATCCTGCAAAACTATCTTTCAAACTTGATGGGGAAATAAAATATTTCCATGACAAAGAACACCTGAGAAACTTTGTGAATACCAAACCAGTGCTCCAAAAATTCTAAATAATATCCTAGAAAAACACAATGAAGATCACAACTCCATGAGGCCCAACAGAGCAAAGCCATCAGGCAGGATAAGAAATTAAGAGGAGGGGGGGAAAATTTTTTAAAAAGCCAACAACAGGGTAATAACACGATGATGATAAGTCAATACAGATCAGTTATTACTCTCAATGTTAATAGCCTCAATTCACCAATCAAAAGAAATCGACTGGCAGAATGGATTAAGAAGCAAACTCCAACAATATGTTGTATATAAGAAATGCATTTAGTTAAAATAAAGAAACTTATAGACTGAAAGTAAAAGAATGGAAAACAGTTCTCCATATGACAGGAACCCAGTAAAAAGCAGGGGTAGCTATCTTATTTGCAAAGTAAATTTAAACCGAAACTAATTTAAGAGCTACAAAGAAGGTCACTACATCCTTGTAAAGGTAATAATCCAAGAGGAAGAGATGACAATCATAAATATATATGCACCAAATATTAATGCCCCCAACTGTACAAAACAAATATTACAAGACATGAAAAACCAAATAAGCACTAATACAATTGTAGTGGGGGACCTAAACCCCCCCTGCCATAAAGAGATGGGTCATCTACACAAAAAATCAACAACAAAATACTATAACTGAACCAAGCTTTTGAACAAATGGACTTAACAGACATCTACAGAGTGTTCCACTCCACAAAATCAGAATATACATTCTTCTCAGCTGCACATGAATCATTCTCCAAAATAGACCACATACTAGCTCATAGAACATGTTTAAGTAAATGCAAAGGATTTGAGGTTATCCCATGTATATTATCAGACCATAGTGCAATTAAACTGGAGATCAATAACAAAAGAAACAGCAAGAACTTCACAAACACATGGAAATTGAAAAACGCTCTCCTGAACAACCAATGGGTCACAGAGGAAATTAAAGAAGAAATTAGACAGTTTTTAAAAATAAATGATAATGCCAATAGAACATACAGGAATCTATGGGACACAATAAAAGCAGTTCTACAGGGGAAATTTATAGCAGTGAATGCTTACACTGGGAAAACAGAGCAAGCTCAAACAAACAACCTAATGATGAATGTTAAGCTTTTTGAAAAAGAAGAATAAGACAAAGACAAAGCTCATACAAGGGATGAAATTATAAAAATCAGAGCAGAAATCAATGCAATGGAGACTAAGAGAATGATACAGAAAGTCAATGAAATGAAGAGTTGGTTTTTCAAAATAATAAATAAATTTTTCCTATCAATGGCTCTAATTTTTCATCCTTTATGGCTGAGTAGTATTCCACTGTATAGAAAAACCACATCTTTTTTTATCCAGTCTCCAACTGATGGGCATTTGGGCTGTTTCCAAGTTTTAGCTATTACAAACAGTGCTACTATAAACTTGGGTGTGCATATATCACTGTAGTATGATTCTTTTAATTCTTTTGGAAAGGTACCCAGCAAAGGGATGGCTGAGTCAAATAGAACCTCTAATCCTTTGAGGTATCTCCATATTGATTTCCATAGTGGTTGCACCAGTCTGCACTCCCAATGGAGAAGGGTTCCTTTCTCCCCACAACACTGCCAACATTTGTTATTGGTTGATTTCTTAATAGCAGCCATTCTTTCTGCGGTGAGGTGGATCTCAGTGTGTTTTCATCTGTATCTCTTGAATGACCAGTGACACAGAACACTTTCATTTATTTGCTTGATGCTTTTATTTCTTTGTCTGAGAAATGTCTGTTCATTTCAGATGCCAATTGTTGAATTGGGTCTTTATATTTGGGGGGACCAATTTTTTTGAGTTCTTTATATATTCTAGATAATAGTCCTTTGTCTGAAGAGCAGCTGGTAAAAAAATTTTCTCACATTGTAGGTTGTCTCTTAGTTCTGTTGATGGTTTCTTTTGCAGTGCAAAAGCTTTTTAATAAGATGAGATCCCAGTTGTTGATTCTTTGTGCTAGTTCCTGTGCTACTGAGGATTTGTTTATAAAGTCTTTTCCTATGCCAATGTCTTCAAGAGTTTTGCCTAACTTATCTCCCAGAAAATTTAGTGTCTCTTTTTTAATATTTAGATTTTTAATCCACTTGGATTTTAGTTTAGTGCATGCTGAAAGATAAGGGTCTAGTTTCAATCTCTGGCAGGTTGAAGTCCAGTTTTTCCAACACCATTTATTAAAGAGACTATCTTTCCTCCACTGAGGATGGATGGATTAAGTGAAATAAGTCACACATCTGTAAACCAAATAGTTTCTCTGGTGTGGAAAACTATAATTGTAAATAAAATCCTAATGGTATAATTGACAATGTGTAATAGGAAGAAAAGGGCTAAAGGTGTAGGGGAAGTGGGAAGGGTAGGGGAAAGGAAATGAGGGAACAGAAAAAAATATGAGAAAATGAAAAAATGGAAATAAAGTTTTTGTAAATAGGGAAGAGAGGAGGGGGTGAAGGGAGGGCAGGGGTATGGGGAAAAAATGAGAACCAAGACCTGTCATGGAAAGGTACAAGATCCCAAGGATGAATGTAACTGTACTGTACACCTAAAATGTACCAATAAACTCAATGAGAAAAATAAAATAAAATAAATAAACAGGCACAGAAAAAAGAATAAATAAAATTGATACACCCTTAGCCAATCTTACCAAAAAAAGGAAAGAAAAGGCTCAAATCCATGCAATTAGGAATAAAAGGGTGAAATCACAACAGATCCAGCAGAAATCCAGAGGATCATCAATACCTACTCTGAGAACCTGTACTCTAATAAAAAGGAAAGCACAAAAGAAATGGACAGATTTCTAGATACATATGAATTACCAAAGCTGAATGAGGAAGGTATAAAAATTCTTAACACTCCAATTACAATCAGTGAAATTGAAAATGTAATTAAAAATTTACCAAAAAAGAAAAGCCCAGGTCCTGATGGATTCACTGCTGAATTCTACAAACATTTAGAGAACTATTGCCACTACTCTTTAAACATTTTAATGAAATTGAAAGGGAAGCAATACTTCCAAATTCATTCCTAGAAGTAAGTGTTACTTTGATTCCAAAACCAGGGAAATACCCAACCAAAAAAGAGAACTACAGACCCATCTCCCCAATGAACATGGATGCAAAAAATCCTCAAGAAGATACCGGCAATCAGAATACAGAGGGTCATCAAGAAGATCATACACCCTGACCAAGTTGGATTTATCCCAGGGATGCAAAGTTGGTTCAGCATACGTAAATCAATAAATGTGATGCACTATATTAACAGAGTCACTGACAAAAACCATATGGTCATCTCAATAGATGCAGAAAAAGCATTCAAAAAAATTCAACACCCATTCATGATGAAAACCCTACAGAAAATTGAAATAGATGGTCTTTATCTCAATTTGATAAAGGCAATCTATGAAAAACCCACAGCCGACATCTTACTAAATGGTCAAAAACTGAAAACCTTCATATCAAAATCAAGAACAAGACAAGGATGCCCACTGTCACCACTCCTGTTCAATATAGTTTTGGAAACATTAGCCACAGCAATTAGGCAAGAGAAAGAAATAAGGGCAATAAAGACAGGAAAGGAAGAAGTTACACTGCCACTATCTGCTGAGGAGATGACACTCTACTAGAAGACCCAAAAAACTCTGCCAAAAGACTTCTAGACTTAATTGTCACTTTCATCAGAGCAGCAAAGTCAACACTCAAAAATCAATTGCCTTCTTGTACACAAAAAACAGACTCACTGAGAGAGAAACTAGGGAAACAATTCCTTTCACAGTAGCATTCAAAAAATGAAGTATCTAGGAATCAGTCTAAGGAAGGAAGCAAAAGACCTCTACACTGAAAATTACAGCACTCTGAAAAGAGACCAAAGAGGATATAAGAACATGGAAAGATATCCCCTGCTCCTGGGTAGACAGAATCAACATAATGAAAATGGCCATATTACCAAAACTTCTATACAGATTCAAAGCAATCCCAATTGAAATCCCAACAGTATATTTCACAGAATTAGAGAAAACATTCATTTGGAATGAGAAGAGACCTGGAATGGCAATAGCAATTCTAGGCAGCAGAGACATGATAGGGGGCATCACAATCCCCAACTTGAAACTATACTACATAGCGACTGTGTTAAAAACAGCAGGATACTGGCAAAGAAAAGACCTGAGGATCAGTAGAATAGATTGGAAGATACCGAAACAACTCCAGATGTACTCAGCTACCTCATCTTTGACAAAGGAGCCAACCATCCTCACTGAAGGAAAGATAGCCTCTTTAATAAATGGTGCTGGAAAACCTGGATTTCAACCTGCCAAAGATTAAAACTAGATCCCTACCTTCCACCATGCACTAAACTAAAATCCAAGTGAATTAAAAATCTAAATATTAAAACAGAAACACTAAACTTGTTAGAACATAAGTTAGGTAGAACGCTTGAGGACATTGCATAGGAAAAGGCTTTATGAACAAATCCTCAGCAGCACAGGAACTAGCCCAAAGAATCAACAACTGGGATCTCGCCTTTTTAAAAAAGCTTCTGCACTGTAAGAGAAACCACTAATAGAGCTAAGAGACAAACTACAATGTGGAAAAAAAATTTACCAGCCGTTTCTCAGACAAAGGTCTACTATCTAGAATGTAAAAAGAACTCAAAAAAAAATCAGGCCCCCCAAATATGAAGATCTGATTCAAAATGGGCATCCGAAATGAACAGACATTTCTCAGACAAAGAAGTAAAAGCAGCAAGTAAATATATGGAAAAAAATGTTCAACTTCACTGGTCATTCAAGAGATGCAGGTGAAAATGACACTGAGATCCACCTCGCCCCAGAACGGGGTGGGAGAAGGGGACAGCTGGGGAGGAAAAGCCAGTAACAAAACAGTTGTCTATCGTGGTTCTCACAGTGGGCATGGGGGTCCCGTTTCAGAGCGACAGCAAGGAAATCTGAGAAACCCCTGGCACTGTCAACTGAAGGCCAGGAGGGCTCAGCATGAATTGATTTTCTGGCATTAGTTTTAGTTGATGAGTGCCCCGGGCAGGGGGGTGAGGGAGTAGGAGAGAGAGAGGCAGAGACAGACCCTGGTCCAGGGGCTGAAGCCCCGAGCGTGGCCCTTGGCAGCGACCGCTGAATCTGAGCTCACAGAACAGGAGGAAAGGTGCAGAGTAATGACAAAATGCCCTGGTATATTCTAGAATGACCACTGGCCAATGCCCCTTTCGTGGTGTGTGACTTCTAACCATACAACTTTCTGCATGCGGTTCTTAAAAGTAACTTCACTGAGATAACATCACGCTGTACCCCTTCAAATTCGCCTAAAGTGTATAGCTGCACAGTTTTTAATGTACTTTGGCAGTGTCTTCTAAAATGCAATTTTTATTTTGATTAAATCCAATTCGTATTTATTGTCATATTCCTTTTGCTTTTAAGAGATAAGTGCTGAATGCTGTCGGCTTAACAGTGGGGAGTAGAGGGGGTGAAATTTAAGGAAAGCTATAAAAAATAGTTGACATTTACGCTGGACCTTCAAGGATGAGAGGAGTATACGAGGTGCAAAATTGAAGAGCTTTTCAGGTGCAGAGAACACTGGGATGGATTTTTTTCCTAATCCGCTGGGCCTTCTTGCTGCAGTTTATTACAAAACCGACTGAAAACAGGAGCCCCGCAGATGGCAGCACCATATGGTACACACTGACAGGGGCTGTCCCACCTTGCAATTATTAAAATAAAGGTCATTCATTTGCAGATCTAATTTAAGAGTAATGCTGCAGTGTTAGGAAAAGGTAAAATCCCCACTTGTGACACTAGTCCGCACTGGGACACAGATCAGAAGGGCCAAGCTCTCCCTGCAGGGCCACACAGCCGGAGGAAGGAAGTCAGGAAAGAGCACCTGGGCCCAGCCCAGGCTGAGCATGGTCCCCCCACACCGTCATGTAGTTTTGCAAGCGACACTAGTAGCTTTGACACTGCAAACTGAGACAGTATAAACTCACCTCCACGCATTTGGTCATAAAGAGAAGTCCCCAAAGGATTGTGCGCTTTTTCTGCAAGCTGGAAGAACAGTAGTTGAGCATCAAAAACTACATTGCCCCACTGAAAATAAACCAGAATGGTATTTCTCCTGCCCCTCCGTGAATAAAATGAGATTCCGATTCCTGTGCTTTTTCATTTAAGCCCAAATTGCCAAACAGTGAGACCTTTTATGAACACTAGGAATGCACGATTATCCTTCCAGTGTTCTCACCTGATTTTGATATTTTTTTAGTTCTTGTCATTGCTACTGGGAAAAAAACAGGATTGAAATCTCATTTTATTTGTATTTCCTTGACTCCCCCGAACACTTTCTTATGTTTATCAGCCATTTGCATTTCCTTCTTGGTGAATTTCTATTCATATCCTTTGCCCAATTTTCTGAGAGGTGATTTATCTTTTTCTTATTAATGAAAGTGTTCTTTGTGTATAAAAAACAGTACAAGGCTGGGTGTGGTGGCACATGCCTGTAATCCCAGCATTCGGGAGGCTGAGGCAGGAGGATCGCTGTGAGTTCCAGACCAGCCTGGGCTACACAGTGAGTTACAGGTCAGTCTCAACTACGTAGTGAGACCCTGTCTGAAAAAAACCATAAATAAATAAATAAATAAAATACATACCTGTATATAAAACAAAGCATATCTAATGGATATGTGTGCCTTTAGACTCTGTTTGTGGGACGTTTTCTGTACTAAATTTTGGGTTGCCCTCCTCAGGATCTCTCCAACCATAGGTTCTATAAGTAGTTCAAACTTTCCTGTATCTGCACGGGCATAGTTCTTCTATTTCACACGCAAGCTTAGATGACAAATGGATCATTAATCCATCTGGAGTGTGTGTGTGCACGTGTGTGTGAGCGTGTATGAGTGTGTGTGTGTGTAGCGGTGAAGGAACCCAGTGTTTTCTGAGTTCTCCTGATCCATCTGCAGAATCACGTCTGACACAAACCGAGCATTACCCTGTATTTGCAAGCACAACACCAGGTGGGCAGAGGACTGAGAGGCTCGGGCTTTCACTCCCCCCAGTCCAGTCCCCAACTTCTTCTCGCCCGTTACTGAGGAGGCAGTGGGGAAACTTAGCTACACATCACGGACCTGGACAAGGGGGCGTGGGCTGGCGGGGGTAACACGCGGTCGCACAGCCTCAGATGCTACAGAAAGTCTCGCACCACGGGAGGAGTCAACCCATGCAGGGAACTTCATCTCTGTCTCACTTTTTAAGAAATCGCCACAGCCACCACAGCCTCCCCACCAGAACAACCCAATGGGCCAGCAGCCACTGACAGCGAGGTCAGACTCTTCCCAGCAGGGAGAACGCGAACTCCCTGCAGGGTCGGGTGATGGCTAGCAGTTTTTTTAGCAGTAAATATTTTAATTAAGGCACTTGCATTGTTTTTAACCTTATACACGGCACTCTTAAGGGACTTCAAGAGAGTGGAAGCGTGGGTTGTATATGCACTTGGGAATAAAACAAAATTCGCTTTATTGCGTCATTCTATTTATTATGGTGATTTTGCGTTGAATCTGCTTCGAGCTGTGTCCACCACTGCCCGATTTCTCTTCCTCCGCTCCACACTCCGAGTTCAAGAAAGAGGAGAGTACGGCTCTCCCGCTCAGCCCTCTGCCCCCTGACAGCCCGCTTCTAAAGGCTCCGGTCCCGGACTAGCTG
>NW_022900934.1:6337036-6358983 GCF_012274545.1 Fukomys damarensis | reverse complement strand
CCGAGCCATGAGCGCGGCCCCCTCCCCGGGCAACCAGAGCGGCGGCGCCTTCTGCGAGCAGGTCTTCATCCGGCCCGAGGTCTTCCTCGCCCTGGGCGCCGTCAGCCTGCTGGAAAACGTCCTGGTCATCCTGGCCGTGGTCCGCAACGGCAACCTGCACTCGCCCATGTACTTCTTCCTGTGCAGCCTGGCCGCGGCCGACATGCTGGTGAGCGTGTCCAACGCGCTGGAGACCGTCATGATCGCCGTGGTCAGCGGGGACCACCTGCGCCTCGAGGACCGCTTCGTGCGCCACATGGACAATGTGTTCGACTCCATGACCTGCATCTCCCTGGTGGCCTCCATCTGCAACCTGCTGGCCATCGCCGTGGACAGGTACGTGACCATCTTCTACGCGCTGCGCTACCACAGCATCATGACGGCGCGCAAGGCGCTGGCTCTGATCGCCGGCATCTGGGGCTGCTGTGGCGTCTGCGGGGTGGTGTTCATCATCTACTCCGACAGCAAGATGGTCATCGTGTGCCTCATCACCATGTTCCTCGCCATGATGCTGCTCATGGGCACCCTCTACGTGCACATGTTCCTCTTCGCGCGGCTGCACGTGAAGCGCATCGCCGCGCTGCCCCCCGCTGCCGGCGCGGCCCCCCAGCCGCACTCGTGCATGAAGGGTGCCGTCACCATCACCATCCTGCTGGGCGTGTTCATCTTCTGCTGGGCGCCCTTCTTCCTCCACCTGCTCCTCATCATCGCCTGCCCCACCAACCCCTACTGCATCTGCTACACCGCCCACTTCAACACCTACCTGGTCCTCATCATGTGCAACTCCGTCATCGACCCCCTCATCTACGCCTTCCGCAGCCTGGAGCTCCGCAACACCTTCAAGGAGATCCTCTGCTGCTGCGCCGGCCTGAGCTGGAGCTAGGGCGGAGGTCAGGGCCGGGAGCGTCGCCGCCGGGGGGCCCCTCCGGCTCCACACCCGGCCACGACGCTTAGAAAGGAAAAGCAGCATTCCCGGGAGAGGGAGAAGTGTGTCCCCAGCCACGACGATCTTTGGAAAGAGGCAGAGAACAGGCGGGGGAGAGGGGCAGGGAGGGTCTTCACTCCCCGGTGAGGCCACCCCCGCGCGTCACCCCTCCCCCAGGGCTTGCGGTGCCACTGTCCGCCTCTCGCGTCTCTGGCTGCCCAGTCAGCAGGGCTGGAGGGGCCTGGGGAACAGGAAGAGGGCTCAACTCTCTTGCAAACAAAGTTTTTTCTTAGCTCAGCCCTCCAGCTGCCGGCTGCCCAGGTAGCTTTGTGCTTATTCCGTGAAAGATCCACCCTCTAGCCTATTTGTTTACTTACAGCAGTCTAAGCCTTTGTGGAAAACACGATGAGATGCTGTTCCCCCTTTCCCACCCCTGTGCGAGTGCAGCTTCCAGAACAGCAGGGTGGTGACACCCCCTTCCACTTGTGCCGTGGTCGTCTGTGCATGAAATCTAAGGTAGCTTTCAAAATCTATTGAAAAAGAGAAAGCGCTACGGGTGGTCAGAATATAACTGTGGTGGTCTTGTATTTTAAGACCTTGCAATTTCCAGGTATATGTTACTTTTTTTCAAAACATGAAGATACTTTTCTTACTGTTCTTTTACTGCTCTTAAAACAAGAGAGGATCTCTCATAGGTGGGAGGATATATATGGTTTCAAGAAACTGTTTCATTGTACTTTGAGAAACTGCAGAACTACCCTGTGGCTTCCTCGGGAGCTCTTTTCTGCTCAGAGTAACTGTAACTCCGTCACATGATGAAGTCAACACTGTTTGAGAAGGAGAAGTTTTCTGGAGAGTTGGGTGATGCTGTCCTCCACATTCCTGCCTTGTGGAATAAAGCAATTCCTTCCTGTGAGCACAGGGCTAGACGCTGGGCCAGGGCTGTGTCTGGCAGGACTCTGGGAGCAGCCAGCAGGTCCTTTCTTGGCCTGGATTCCTTGCATTTCACACACACACACACACACACACACACACACACACACACACTGCCGTGAATCTGTGTATTGGGCTCTGTCTTTGCTGTACCAGTGTGTGTTTCTCTTATGTTGAAATATATCGGGGAGTGGGGTGTACTTGCCGAGTTTCCACTCATATGAAACCAACTGTTTCTTGTGATGGGGTGGGGAGGGCGGTGAAGAATCTCTGCCCATATAAACAAAGCCACTTGTTTCTTGTGATGTCTGGAAATAATAAAATGTTTTGTGGCTGCTAAATGTGAGTCACACTGCTACACCACCTGGCGTCACCCTGAGGTCCTGCCCATAGCACAAATAGCTCCGTTCATCAGAGAGCCAGTCTTTTCTAGGGCGATCAATGCCTTTTAGCCCAGCTACCAAAAGCTCCCATTTAGTTTTCCAAAATACTAGGTTTGGGTTCCTACACCACTGCCACCCCTCATCACTTTAATCCAGGCATCCAAATAGTAAGACTGAGCCACTGCCACTCAGCAAGTCAGTGTGGAAAAGGGGAAACCAAATTCTTTGGAAACTGTGTTAGCATTGATTGGAGTTATGGCATCCCTTTTCCGTGTAAATGAGAGGAAAGTAACTTACTTTTCTCCTTTTTACAGCAGATCCCGCATTATTTCATTTTATGCTAGCACCAAACCCCTAAAAGAGACATGCCATGGTATGGATGAGGAAACTGAGTCCCAGGGCTCAGTGGCTGTGGAGAATGCCCGGCAGGAGCCCTGCCCAGGGGAGAGCCTGGCTCCTCGGGATGCAGCTTCTCATCGGAGGACAACTTTCTTTCTGTGTTTCTTCCTTTATTCTTTTCCCCTTTGGTACTGGACACTCAACCCAGCGCCTTACACCTGCTAGGCAAGTACAGTAGTCCACCTTGGAACTACACCCCCAGACCTTTTTATTTTTTAAGACAGACTCTCACTAAGTTACCAAAACTTGCCTTAAATTTGCAATCCTCCTGCCTCAGCCTCCTGACTAGCAGAGATTACAGGCACGCACCACTGCTCCAGGGTTGAGGACCACATTTTAAGTGGAGCTGTCATAGAGGACTTTCAGAGGTTCCTGATGTGAAGTACTTGTCTGCAGAGACCCCTGACCCCAGGCCAGAACCATGAGCAGCACCTCACAGGCATAGCTGCTTGGACCCTGTAATAGCTCTACAAGGAAGATGTGTCGTTGCCCTTAATTTTGCAGAGGAAGCAGCTGAAAACAAAGACATGTTAGGGGCTTTTCTTTGGGAATTCAGCTGGGTGGGATCCAGATGGCCCGGGGCATGCACTGCCCGGGGAGCCCCTGCTGCCCATCTCCTCAATGTACTGTCCAGGTGTTTGCTGCAGAGTCCAGAAAGAGGTTACTAAAATCAGAGGGGCCAGCTCATCGTTATGTGCTAAAATATTCCTAGGACACCAGGTGGCCGGGGTGGAAGGCATGGGAGAAGTAAGTTACAGCCCACAGACCCTTTCCCTGGCATCCATTTCTCAGGAAACTTCCCTGAAATGGGGTATCACCGCTTCCTTCACACCCCGTCTTGAGTGGGCCTGGGGCGCCCCCAGCGGTCAAGTTTGAAAATGCGAATTTCCCTCTGTCGCGGGGTGCCCGCCCCATACAAAGCAGGACTTCTGCTGCCTGGTCAAATACAGTGGGTTGGCCAACTCTAGCCCTACCCACCCACCCCTGGTAATAAAACACACTGAAAATACCTAATTAGGGAAAATAAAAGCACGGCATGATTTTCATCCTTTAGTTATGTGACACTCCCTTCTCACCCCCACCTTCACATCTGGGGAGTCAGCACCTGCAGTCCTGGTGTGAGCTGGTCTTGGGGCTGGTTTTCAGTGCAGCTGGGAGCTAAAGCAGCCGCTGGCCTCCCTGGCCAGAACCCACCTCAGATCCACATCTGTTCTCCACACGGTGGCCAGGGCATCACTGAAAACCAGGAAGCAGAGCAGAGCACACCTCAGCGTCTCCTGTCGCATTCTGAACCCCAGCAACTCAGCGGGCCACTTCCCAGCTCTCCCGTGCACAACCCCTCCTTGCTTAGCGGACTCTGGTCTGCCCGGCTCATTCCTGCCCCAGGACCTTTGTGGGTTCTGTTTCCTGTGTCCGAAGTCTCTTCCCCAATCTTCCTGTGACTGGCGCCTTTGATTACACATTCTCCACCCAAGACCCCCAGAGATGACTTTCCCCAAGGGAATGACCTCAGTCATGCCTGTGCCACTGTTTTATCACAGATCTTACTGCTGTTGCATATTTTTTCGTTTATTTGTTGGATTCTTATCCATCTCTCCAACTAGAAAGCAGTGCTTGGTAGATAAAACCAATCTCTAAAAAGGGGTCCGATGCACACGTGAGGACTCACACTCAAATCTGAGCGCAACTCCAACCAAGATGATAGAGAGCACCATGGTCTGTGGTGTGGGTGAGAATCGGCAGCCGGCGTGGAGTTCAGCACAGCAGCCCGTTCACTGTACCTTCCGCGTCTGGGGACCAGAGGCCGAGTTCAGATCCCCTCAGCCAGGGATTGTGACACACACACACCCAGCTCAGGGAGTCACCTACACCAGCAAACACTGATCACCCTTACAGAACACCAACCTCAACTCCCCGGGAGCCGGAAGTTCCTCCCCGTCATCCCTGCTTGGGGATGTCACCTACTGTATGTGAACATGGGCAGTGCTGGAGCTGGTGTAGCTCTGGAAACTGCTAAGAACCAGATGACGAAGTACAGAATTAAAAACCAAACCAAACCAAGAAAACAAAACAACAACAACAAAAATACTTCTACCGAAGAGCTCAGCATTTTGCATCTACAAACACCTCTATAGGACTAAAGTTAATCTGATGTCATCCGGTGTTTGCTGTGCACAGGTACAGTCTGAGCACTTAGATATGTTAACTCCTTTCATCCTCACCAAAACCCCACCAGCTAGGCACTGTGAGCTCCTACCCCAGAGATAGGAACCTTTGGATTGCAGAGGTTAAGTCCTCAACCCAGTTAGTGAGTAGGAGAGAGGGATGGTAAGAGAGTGGTCACCAGCGCTCTGGGTTACAGCACACATGTGTAGAATGCACCTTCCTTAAGTGCTCAGAGAGACATAAAACCCACAAGGAAGGACCCCCAAGTCCGGGCTGCAGCATCAGAAAGAGAAAAGATTTGGGGGCCAGACCTGGCTGTGAATCCTCAAGCTAGTGTTCACTTCCAGGAGCCTCGACTGCTCTGCTGTAAAATGGGGGTTTCCACCTTCTTCCTTCTGGAAGTTTCTGAGGCAGTCTGTTGTTTTTGGTTTTTACACACTGCATAGGCCACATATGCAAGTGTCTATCACAATGCCTGGAAATAGTGCTTAGGAAAAGGTGCTGTTGAACTAGGTGAAACAGCCTGGTAATGGAGGACAGAAAGCAGCACATGCCAGGGCTTGTATGTTACTCTGATACAGGCCACTGCCCAGAGCCAGGGGCAAAGGAACCAGCCCCCACAGATGCCTCTGTCGGGGAACTTACTACACTGTTGACATCTCTCAATTTTTTTACCAGGATATGGGCTAAAGTGAAAATAGGCAGAGAGGCAATGGCACTGGTTCATTCACCAAATGTAAGCATGGAGCTGTGACCGTGGAGTTTGGAAGTAGAGGTGTGTCTTGATTCCCACAGTGCCTTGTCTGTGGAGTCAGAGAGACCTGTGTTCAAGCACTGTGTCTCCTCTTTGCCCTGTCATGATCACAGAAATTCAACTTTCTCATCTGTAAAATGGGTTACTAACAAGTACTTTGTAGCTGTGGTTCAAGGCTCTCTTAAAAAGCAAGTAAGAGTTGGGAATGTAGTTCGGTGAGGGTAGACCAGTTACCCAGTGTTAAGGTTTCTATCTAGATGTCCACAGAGCATCATGCACCCACAGGTGGGGCCTTGGGGTACTGACTTATCCTGGGGATGTGACACTCATCAGTGGATTAGTCCACTGATGGGTTTATAACTAAATGTGATTTGCGAGGCAAAGCCT
Organism: Fukomys damarensis; assembly: GCF_012274545.1. Taxonomy (NCBI): domain Eukaryota; kingdom Metazoa; phylum Chordata; class Mammalia; order Rodentia; family Bathyergidae; genus Fukomys; species Fukomys damarensis. The sequence goes on along the minus strand of NW_022900934.1, from coordinate 6,352,997 downwards.
GATCAGGAGAGGTGAATCACTGGGGGTGTGGCCTGAAAGGTATATCTCTCTCTGCTCGACCTCTCTCTGCTTCCTGCCTGCCATGCCAGGAACAAGTCTCCCTGCCATGCCCTGCTGCCCCACTGCCCTGCCTTGGAGCCGACTATGGACCACAACCTCTATAAAGTGTTAGTCAAAAGAAACCTTTCTTCTTTAAGTTGTGGGTGTCCGGGATTGTGTCTAAGTGATGAGAGAGTAACCAAGATACCGAGCATGAGTGAGACCCAGGGTTCAACCCCCAGTACAGGGGGTAGGGAGGGCTGGGAGCACAGAGAATAAAAGCCAAGAACTCAGCACAGTAGCTGATTCCCCCCAGGATGTAACACTAGTTCTGAGCAAACCCTTGGGCATCTCGCCCCTGGCACCCAGGACCTCTCTCAAAGAACCATCATCCACTTTCAGCTCATTCATCAGAACAAAGAATCACTGAGGAGAAATCCAAGCGATGCCCATCTAAGACTAAAAAGTGCTGCCAGCGAATCTTGTAAGGCAAGTAAGAATCTAGCACCTGCCAAGCTCTGACTTTATCATTAAATGCTCCATTAGTTGGCATAAGAGAGGCTCTGGGACTCATCTTGGGCACTCTATTTCTGGACTCATTTCTGAAGATTCATTAGGCTGTATTATTTGTGTGTGTTTACTGAAGTGTCATAAATACACAGGACGGTTCTTAGGACTTTTCCTCTCCACCACACTGCTCTTTCAGTCCCAGCAAAATCATGATTACTTTTCCCAAGAGCAATCAAAGGATCGGAAGTGGAGAATGTGGCTGACGCAGCGAGCACCTCCAGCCAAAGAAACTGTTTGCACAGAGTACCCCAGAGATGGCCTCATGGCAGTGCTGCACTTGGTGCACGCAAGTCTCCAGGCCTCATCCTTGTCAGCGCAGTGCTAGGTTGCTGCGGCCTCCACACTGGCTCCTGGCAGCGGCTGGACCACACTGTCAGGCAAAAGCACCCCCAGGAGGTAAGACCTGCACTTGAACTGCTGAGCCAGCCAGCCCTCCTTTGCCTGGTCCTCCGATTACCCAGCTGTATGGGGCTGCAAAGGCAAGGATGAAGCTAACACGAGAAGAAACAGGCGACAGAAGGGAAAAGACTTCTGTGGCTAGTAGTTGGGTGTCAGGATCCAGCTGTGCAAGAAGCTGCTCTCATCCTGGCATTTCTGCTACTAAGCTACCAAGTGTTGGTCATTTTTAGCCAATGGTGTTTGACAGGTGCTGTTTCCTCACTGATCGAAGTCAGGGTGGGAGGTGAAGAGAGAAACCAGGTGGGGAAAGGGGTGGCCAGAGGGCCTGTGAAGAGCAGAGTGCACGGTCCAAGCCCAAAGAGACCAGCTCTACTGTGATCCGGTTTGCATGTTGCGCACCATATGCAACGTGAATTCGCTAAAAAAAAACAGCACAAATGACAACAAATCCCAAGAGGAGATTACCAAAGGGACATCCTGATCTGACGTTCTGTTGTACTACGAGTAAAAAGGAGGCAGAGAACCCCTGAGATCTTTCTGATTGAGCTGTGAAACGGCCGCTGGGTGGTAGAGACCATGGACAGCAGCACCCGCGCCGCCAGGGGTCTCGGCCCCGCCCTCCTGGTGACCGCAAGGTTCCGGGACCGAGCCCTGTCGCAGCCCTGGAAGCCACTCTAACCACAGGACGCACCGAGGCTTGGGCGACCCGGCCGTCTTGGCTCCTGAAGGCCCAGGGAAAGACCCTGAGGGTGGAGTCTCCGAAAGCCGGCGAGAAACTACATCTGCAGGGGAGGGGTCTGCCAGGCGGAGGCCAGGGGTCTGCAGTGAGGGAGTGGGTGAGTCCTGGGAGAGGCTGATCCAGGGGCTGCCGGGGAGCAGAGAGAAGGAATGAGGAGGTGCACAGAAAGCTTCTCCTGGCCCCCCACAAAACGTTCAGTGAGAAGATGTGAGTCCCCAGGGCCTGGAGCTTGGCACACAGAACACACCGGGGTCCCAGAGTGAGCTTAAGAGGTTCAGTTATTTCCACCCTTCCCCCTGCCTCTTCCCTCTTGCAGGGACCCTTCCGAACTGGGGAGGGCAGGAGGACGGGGAGACGCTGGCAATCTGGCACTCCACGCGTTCAAGAAGATTAGCAATGGAACACACAGAGCCCAGGGTACGTTTCAGGGGTGGCCAAGACCTGAATTCCACCGGGGGCCCGCTCCTCATTGCCTCTTTCAGAAGGACACAGTTTATTTCTGTTCCTTCGCAGAGGGCCGTGAGGAGAAGTCCATGGAGATGATCATCCCAGAAGCCCCTTTGCTTCTCACAGTGCCCCACAGGAATGGGTACCGATGTCCTAGGGATCCTGTGGAAGGACAAGACCTGATTCACGACGGTTATGACTTAATATGCACTATGGGGCCTGGGATTTAGCTCAGTGGTTCGGCCACCGGCCTTGCAAGTGCGAGGACCCGAGTTCACTCTGCAGTACCAATATAAATCAACAAGTATGCAGTATGCCCCAAAGACTCACACACTGAGAACTTGATCTCCATGCTCACAGGGTGGGTTCTTCCTCCAGCCCATCCTGTTCTCTCTGGCTCTCTATCCTGGCTGCCGTAAGGTGAGCAGCTGTCCCCTGTCATGACATTTCTACCTTGGAGCCAGTCATGGACCAAAACCTCTGAAACTGTGAGCCAAAATCAACCTCCTCCTTTACGCTGCGAATGTAGGTATTTCATCCCACCACGAGAAAGCTGATTCACATAAAAGGGCTGGACAGCCCTGACATTCTGTATCTCTAGCAGGCACTGAGTTGCTGCTGATGCTGCTGGCCTGAGAACCCACTCGGTACAGCAAGGGCTCCCACAGCTGAGGTGTGGGCACAGGACAAGATGATTTTGTACGCCTGAAAGTCCAAACCAACCTAGCTTCCTCACAAGCAATTGCATCAGCTCGATCTCATGAGTCCAAAGGAAAAGGCTGGGGAAATCCGAACAGACCCTAACTGATAGAAAGCATTTTGAGTTTTCCTTCTCAAGGAATTATTTCTCATTCCTTGCCCCCTTTTCGGCAAGATCTGCACAGAGCACCCACTTGTAGGAATGAAATGAAGCAAACAAGGAGCTATCCCAGAAGGGGGCATGAATCACCGCAGGTCCATGCTGACTCACTCCTGCCAGGATGATTTAGTAAAGTCCCCTCCAAACGCCCAGAAAAAGTGAAAACAAGCAGTCAGGCAAGCAGAGCGTGGAGCTACGGGAAGAGGGTGAGGCAGGGCTCTGAGAGCCAATATCGCTGGCTCCGGGGAGACAGAACCACTCAGAAAAGTGGTCCTCAAATGAAAAGCCAGAAACACAGATTCCCAGTGCTGTCCCTCTCCTCAGAGGACAGGACTGAACGGGCAGGTAGTGCTCCACCTCCCACATGAAACTTGGGACATTTGATAGCGGCAAATGAAGATTGGGACTCCGTCATTGCAGGGGTGCTACTCACCCTTCTGAGGCCAGAACCGCCTTCAGGAGAGTGGTCCTTGTCTCCAACGTGGATTTCGGTGCCCTTCCATGGGGCTGGGAGCTAAAGCAGGCGCTGGCCTCCTTGGTCAGAACCCACCTGAACTCCACGACATCTGTTCTCCACACAGCGGCCAGGGCATCACTGAAAACCAGGAAGCAGAGCAGAGCACACCTCAGTGTCTCCTGTCGCATTCTGAACCCCAGCAGCTCAGCGGGCCACTGCCCAGCTCTCCCGTGCACAACCCCTCCTTGCTTACCAGACTCTGGTCTGCCCGGCTCACTCCTGCCCCAGGACCTTTATGTGTTCAAAACTGACTTGATCTTGTGTGACTTCTTCTCCATGACAGGCCCAGAAAGGGAAATTTCCTAGAGACAGAAGTAGATCAGCTGGGGTGGGGTAAAGATTAATGGTCATCAGGCCCAAAGGACCTTATGGGCAAGAGAAGGTCCAAAACTGGAATGAAAGCAAAGGCAGCACAACTCAATGAGATTACTGAAAATTGCTGATTGCACACTTGAAATGAGTTAATTTTATGATAATAAAGTATATCTCAATACAGTTGGTTAAAAGGTCTTTCCCTTTTAGAGAAAAGAAGAAGCAGAGGAGTGAGATGATATGCCGCCCCAGAATTTAACAGTCAACACCCCACTTCCTAGAACCAGTAAGAGTCCAGACCACTCCAGCCACCCCAGCCCTGGGTGCTTATGCTGATACTGATGCTCAGTGCTGCTTAGATCTGTCTCCAAGGACAAACAGGTGCAAGCTCTCTGATACCCGGTTTGAGCACATCCAGGAAGTATCCCTCAGCCCAAGCAGCTCAGACCCCAGTGCATTTGGGGCCAGGCCCTGTAAACTTGCTCAAACCTCCAGAGCCCCCAGCCCCCGACCTCTGATAGCTCTCTTCCCTTTTCAGCAGGTTTCCAGTTGCTATTCCTAGTCCTACATCAGACCCAACCAAGAAGTTATTTCACAGTTCTCCTCCATAGGTCGCTGGGTAAAAATAAACTAGAGTGTTCAGTTCGATCTGAATTAAAGGTAAGCCACCTATAATTTTGTATGAGCATAAACCAAATATTTTACAAGACATATTCATATCAAAAACACATTCATGTTTGTCTGGCAAGGTGGGGCACACCTGCAATCCAGCTACTTTGGAGCCTGAGAAACAGCATCATGAGTTTACAGCGTGGGGAACTCAAAATAGCAAAGGGAGTTGGTATATAGCTCAGTGGGATAGCTGTCACCACACAAAACTCTGGGTTCGATTCCCAGTACTTCCAACATTATTATTCTTTTATTATATCTGTCAACTCTACAAAGGAAATGATTTGAACAAAATACACTTTTATTTCCTGAATCTCACAACTCTGCCCCTAGAGTGCTTTTTTTTTTTTTTAAATTTCCTGGAACTCGTTCTGTTTCCTGCCCCTGAGTCTTAATAGAAACTTCAACCCCCTAATCATATTAGGACTTCCCATCTTAAAATTTCAAGGAGAAGCCATTGTGTTAACCCAAGGCTTCCCTTCTTGAAGACTCTGGAGCTTCTGATGCTGGTGCCTTCCATAAGCTCTGCATTCCACAGCAGGAACAGCCCTGACCACCCAGCAAAGATAACATTTGCTCTTTTCCCTTGATCGAGGGACACCACCTCACCTTACACTGGTACACTGAGGGGAAATGCAAAAAACAAAGAGCATCTGTTTGGCAGGGTGTTTCGTTTTGTTGCTGGAAACATTTTTAAAACGTACTCTACCTTCGCTTCAAAAGTATCTGTTAGGGTGTAATGGCCCATTTCACAGAAGACCTAAAAACTCCACCAAACCCTCTTCAACCTGATAAACAAATTCAGCAAAGTGGCAGGATACAAAATCAACACACATACCTCAAAGAGCTGGGACTAGAGGTTCCATTTGACCCAGCCATCCCTGTGCTGGGTATCTGTCCAAAAGAATTAAAAGAATCATACCACAGTGATATATGGACACCAATGTTTATAGTGGCTCAGTTTGTAATAGCTAAAACTTGGAAACAGCCCATTTGCCCATCTGTTGGAAACTGGATAAAGAAGATGTGGTTTTTCTATAAAATGGAATACTACTCAGCCATAAAGAATGAGAAATTAGAGTCATTCATAGGAAAATGGATACATATTGAGGATATACTCTTAAGTGAAATAAATAAGCCACACGTGTTAATACTGAATAGTTTCCCTGGTGTGAAAAACTATAATAGTACACAAGACCCTAATGAGATAATTAATAATGTGAAATAGGAAGTAAAGCACTAAAGATGTAGGGAAAGTGGGAAGGGTGGGGGAAAGGTAATAAGGGAGAGGAAAAATATGAGAAAATGAAAAAATGGAAATAAAGTGTTTGTAAATGGGGAGGGGAGGAGGGGGTGAAGGGAGGGCAGGGACAAGGGGAAAAAATGAGAATCAAGACCTGTCATGTAAAGGTACAGGATCCCAATAATGAATGTAATTGTATTGTATACCTAGATTGTACCAATAAATAAAATAAAATAAAATAAAAACAAAATCAACACACAAAAATCAAAAGCTTTCCAATTCATCAATAGTAAATCCACTGAGAAAGAAATCAGAAAAACAATTCCATCCACAATAGCTCCAAAAAAAAATTAAACATCTGGGAATCAATCTGATTAAGGAGGTAAAAGACCACTATGATAAAAATTGCAGAACACTTAAGAAATTGAAAAAGAAAGACAGAAAATGGAAAGACCGCCTTTGTTCATTCATCAGCAGAACTAATATTGTCAAAGTGGCCATATTACTAAAGCAATCTACAGATTCAATGTGATCTCTATTAAAATACTGTTAGGGATTATGTCTAGATGTCCCCCCAAAGCCTCATGAGGACGAAGGAGGGCTTTTCAGAGGTGGCTGGATCTGGACTGTATCATGTTGGGATCAAAGGTGTGTGACTACTGAGTCAGCCCACTGATTGGTTTGGCATAGTTTCAGAAGTGGATAATGGGAAGGCCCACCCTGGGTGTGAGGGCTGCCCGCCCTAAGGTGGGAGGCCTGGATGGAATACAAAGTCAGAAAGAGGCCTGCTGTGGTTGTCTGCCACTTGCTGCTTGCTGATTTGCTGCCTTCTTCCTGCCCTGCTTTGCCATGAACCGTTTCTCCTCTGTGTGTGATGCCAGCCTACCTTGGAGCCAGCAGACTTTGAGCTGAAATCTCTATAAAACATGAGCCAAAATAAACCTTTCCTCCTTTAACTGTGGGTGTCAGCTAATTTGTATCAGCAATAAGAGAAAAGTAACTAATATAAATACAAACATTCTTCACAGAATCAGAAAAAACAAATCTAAAACTCACATAGAAACACCAAAGAATTAGAACAGCCAAAGCAATCCTAAACAACAAGGCAAGGCTAGAAGCAATGCAATACTCAATGTCAAATTATACTACAAAGCCATAGCAATAAACACAACATGGCACTGGCATAAAAACAGACGTGTAGACCAATGGAATAGAACAGAAGACACAGAAACAAACCCCAGCACCTAGGGCAACCTGATTTTTGACAGAGGGGCCAAAAGCACACACTGGAGAAAAGACAGCCTGTTTCACAAATGGCACTGGAAAAACTGGTTATCTGCTTGTAGAAGATTGGGACTAGGTTTACCTCTCTCTCCTCTCCCCCTTTTTTTCTTCTCTCTCTCTCTCTCTCTCTCTCTCTCTCTCTCTCTCTCTCTCTCTCTCCCTCTCTCCCTCTCCCTCCTTCTCCCCTCTCCCTATACTAAAGTCAAACCAAAATGGATCAAAGATTTACATATAAAACCATAAATTTTAAAACTGCTAGAAAAAAACCTAGGTTAACCAGTTGAAGCCATAGACACCAGCAAAGGCTTTCTGAATAAAACCCCAATGGCACAAAAAATGGTATCAAAAATCAACAAATAAGACTACATCAAATTAAAAAGCTTTGCACAACAAAAGAAATAAGAGTACAGAGACAACCTACAGAATGGGAGTAAATCCCTGCTAAAAACTCTTCTTATAGAAGATTAATGTCTAGAATATATAAAGAACTTAAAAAATTAATTTAAAAACCTAAACAGCCCCATCAATAAGTGGGAAAATGAATTAAATAAACACTTCTCAGATGAAGTACAAATGGCCAATACATATGTGAAAAAGTGATCGATATCTTTAGCCAGTAGGGAAACGTGAATCAAAACTACACCAAGATCCTGTCATACCCCAGGGAGAACACCACTATCATTAAGAGTACAAAAAATAATGAATGCTAGTGAGGATGTGGGGAGAGAAAAACACTTCCACACTGTTGGTGGAAATGCAAACCAATACAACCACTATGCAACTCAGTATGAATAATTCCCCAAAACACTACACTCCCAGCTGTACTATGCCCTGTGGAGATGCACACTTGTGTATAGCAGTACAGTTCCCAGCAGTGAAGCAGTGGAAACTGCCTATAAGCAAATTAATACATGAATGGATACATGTGGTGTATAGACGCCATGAAACACTATCCAGAGTGAAGAAAAACAAAATCGTGCCCTTTTCAAGACAATGGATGACCATCATATTAAGCAAAAGAAGCCAGACTCAGAAAGTTAAACATCTTATATTTCATCTCAGATGAGCAATCTAAAAATATATCAGGGGTAACTAACTAAAAGGTACATTGAACACTTAAATTCTTTTAAATGTAGGGTAAAAAACATTACCACGAGTGATGGGGTAAGTGTAAGGGGCATACTTAGAGAATTTTGAGGGGGATTAATGGCAATGTACCTGTTACAATAATAAATTCTTAATTTAAACATTTACCCTGTTTTATTATCTCCCCTCATTGATTGATTGCTCATGGCAATTTCTATCAAATAAAAAATATCTACTTCATTCGCAGGATCTGGCACCGTGTGACTTCTGTGACTTCCTCCAAGTCAAAATGACCATGAAAGGTAAATGTTTTGAACGAATTCAGGAAATGAGGCAGCCAGGACAGTACAACTACAGACACTCATGAAAGAGGACTTCCAGAGCTGCTTCAGGGTGGCAGGAAGGATGGGATGGGTGTGTTTGAAATAAGGGGAAATTTTATGAGAGGGGCTAATAGTGATGTGTCTTTTACTGTAATCAATTTTTTTGTTTTTTGTTTTTTGTAATCAATTTTTTTGAACTTTAAACATTAAGTGTATGTTTGGATCGCACTGTGCATCAAGATGAAAATAACCAAAACATGTTATAAGAATGTACCAGTATCATTCTTCTGTATTACTAATAGGCACTAATTTAAAAATGAGTGTTTTTAGTTTTCTTAAAGTACCTGTTTGCACTTAGTTTTGTGCTTATTTAAACCCTCTTCCTACCCTAGGAGTTATAAGCTGTAATCTCCTTTTACCAATGCATGGAGTGGTTAGGTAACTGGCCAAAGACAGGAAACAAGTGAGTGGAGACACTCATAGGACCACAAGTTTGAAGAATAAACCGCTGGTGCCGAGTACTATCCCAGGAAGCTCACACTCGTCATATTTAACACAGAGGCTGGGGCATGAAGTCCACTTGGGGAGGTGCTGACTTTGAGTGACCTTGAGAAACTGCTTCCCCTCCCTGAACCTCAGTCTCCCCTTCTGTAAAATGAGGATAACTATGGTACCTGCACCACTGGATCATTGTTAGAATCAAAAAGAACAATGTGACTTTAACAGCTTAGCACATAGAAGATGCCAAAGAACTGATGACTGTGATTAAGAAAATGATGTTTATGTCAGGAAAGAGCAGGCTTGACCAAAGCTCCAGGTTTCATCACTCATGATAAAGTCATAGGTTGGAATCACACCAGCTCCAAATCCATCAGGTGACAGCTGTGCTGAAATCGTCATGAGAAATACCCAGTTCCATGTCAGATAGGCAATGAGTGGGGTTTCCCTGCCCCTCTCGTGGGCTGGAGTGTGACTAGGTGAGAGAAGGAACACCAGGACACTGCTCCCAGAGTGCTCGACCCAGAGTTCCCACTGTTGCAGCAGAGCAGAGCAGCTCAGTACTAAAGCCAAGTGTTACAGCTCAGTGTCGCAGCTGAGCTTTACAGCTCAGTGTGGCAGCTCTGGGTCACAACTCTCATAATCTGAAGACTCAAGAATCTGATGGTCAGCTGAAGAGGTGAAGAAAAATCCTTTATTATGCCAGCAAGCCCTGGCAGGCTCAGAGGAGTCTGAGCTCTCTACCAGAAATGAGAGACTCCTTTTATATGGGGATCTACAGGGTAGCTGAGCATGCTCACTGAAGCAAGGGGCGGAGTTACAGAACACGCCTGAAGCAGAGGGGCAGTTAGAGAACATTTCTGAGATGGGGTGGAGCTTAACAGAACCTTCTTGTGAGGGGGCAGAACTTAACAGAACATTCCTGAAAGGTCACACAGTTCAAACAGCCACAAACCATTTTGACACATTGGACAGGAGCCCAACAGCACAAACTTCCATTTCCAAAACAAAATATTCTGTGGGGAAAAAAAAATGGAGGCAAGGCAAGGGCCTGTCTTATTGTATAGCACCTCTCTATCACCACGGCCCCCACCTGACCCCATGTTTCCACATCGACTGCAGAATAACCCCAAAAAGCTGGCCAGTTTACTCATTACCTGTTGCAGCTTGGGTCTTGCTCCAGTACCAAAATCTTAATGTCTGGTTTTATGCAAAGCCTCTACTCAGGAACTTGGGCTTTTGTGAGCACCATTCAGCGGTAACACATTGATTCTATTTTTCACACTATAAATCAATGTGATAAATGTGCTTTCTCCTCTGACAAGCTGGATATAACTGAAATGCAGGGACCAAATTTTCACTTTCATCTTAAGTGGTCTGATACATTCATCAGACATGAGTACCATGCAAGGGAACTGTAGTCATGGCACCCAGGTCTTGTGCTGGAGCCTGGAAGCCCACATAGAGAAAGCTTGGTGGTCTGCTGGGTGAAACAGCAAGATTCATGTCCACTCAGAAACCCAGGATATGACTTTGTTTGGAATTGGAGTGTTTGAAGCTCTAATTATGTTAAGGATCTCAAATGAACTCATCTTGGATAGGGGTGAGCCCTAAATCCAATGACCAAATGCTTATGAGAGAGGGGAGAGGGAGTTGGATAGTCCCCTGGGGAAAAACAGGGCCAGATACTGGAATGATTCAGCCAGTAGCCAAGGGACACCAAGGATTGCTGACCATACGGGGGGCTGGGACAGGCAGGAAGGACCCTCCCCTGCAGATATGGGCCTGCTGAGTACATAATTCAGACTTCTGGCCTCTTGAACTTTTCGAGAATAGATTCCTATGGATTTAAGCCACCTGGCTTGTGGAATTCTTTTATGGCAGCCTCAGAAAATCAATCCAGGTGACTTACCTCAGGGGGACTCAAAACCTAATGCTATCACAATAATTCTAAGTGAGAGGGAGAGAGACAGGCAGAAAGAAGAGGGAGCCAGGGTTAGAGGGCCAAGCAGGAAATTGAGGGAATGGCTCCAGCACATGCCGCCCACAGAAGCCCCCAAGTTCAAGTCCCCACATCGACCTGGGCCCCTTGCAAGTTGCTTCACGTCAGGCTCAGTGTGGAACATCTGTGTAGATCTGAAACGATCATGTCATTTCCTCCCTTTGACCGATCTTCAAAACCACACAGCCAGCAACCCCACCCAGATGTTCATTCGGAGGCTCAGAGAAGCAGTAACTCTGGAGGGGTCACACAGCCAGAAAGGGGCAAAGCCCGGATGCATGGACAGGTCCAGGCCAGAAGCTTGGGCTATTTCCATCATGGCAGAATAATGTGATTAGTAGGACCTTGCTAGAAACAAAGATTTCTACCATTTCATCATAAAAAGTAAGTTGCTAAAGTATTTGAAAGTTTAAGCCATTTCAAAAGGAAAACGTAGATGTGTTTATGAGAAAACATCAAGAACTTGAAGTATAAAATGTTTGCCTCATATCCAGAGGTGAATCTGACAAGATAGACTCCCCCACAATGGGTAAATCTGCTTCTGAAGAGAAAAAGACCAAGGTCTGTCTGGTGCTACAGGTCTGTGACTGCATAATGGTTAGATGTTCAGCACAACCCTCAAATTCATTTAATTTAATGGAACAAAAAGTGACTCACTGCCGAGGGGGAAAATATTAATAATTATACATTCTCCAAAATGAAAGGTCAGACCGTCCCACCCCAGTGAAATTGTCACACGAATCATTAACCATTTAAGCCAGTGAAGTTCTGCCTTGCGTGTTTTGATCGATTTCCAGAGCTGCTCTTGGATCCAGTGTCTGCCTGGACAAGCTGTGCAGGGGACAGCAGTCCTGTGACAGCAGAGATGCCACGTCTGCGATCCGCTGCCCTTTGTCACTCGGAGTCCGCAGCTCCTCACCCTGTCCACTGCCCAGGGAGATCTGCCTGAAGGAAAATTACTGACCCAAAGTCCACGTCGCTCTTAGGCTCCTCCTGCGGTCTGGCAGCCAGGTGTCCTTGGCAAAGTCTCCCCTTCTGCTTCGTAGAGCCCTGCTTTGCACTTTGTGCTGGAAGCCTTTGACACAATTCTGGGTTTCTTATGGGCAGAATTCTTCTCCTGGGATTTATCCACAAACACGACTGGCTGACGTGAGGAGTACAGGGAGGAGGGGAGACAGAGCCTCGAGTGAGAAGCCCAGGGGGCTGGTCCTCGGCCCAGGCCTGGCAGTAAGCGGATGTGACCTCAGGCAACTGGTCGACCCTCGTGAGGTCTCAGTCTCCCTGCCTGACACGTGAAAATGCCAAACTTCACCTCTGGCTTTTAAACCGAGTTCTGAGGGGCTCCAGGGACCACAGAGGTGTAGCCATGTGGCCTCCTGTGCGGACACTGATTCTGTGCTTCGCCTGCAGGGTATCAGGCTTCCTGGGAGCTAAGCTGTGAGTGGTTTCTTCTGATAGGTAAGAGGCAGACAGCCCAAGAGTTCGCGAAGCCAGTAGTAAGTGTGGGGCCCAGGTAAGAGCCAGGTCCTACCTCTGCTTCTTAGCTCATTGCCAGGGTTACGCAGCCCTTTCCTAAATGCTACATTTTATTGAAGAAATTTTTATACTAGGGATTTTTTAAAAATTTTAAACCATTCAACTAAGCAAAACAAAGCATCATTTTCTACCCATCAAACTGGTCAAAGTTGCAAAGATGGATCACAATGAATGGTGCCAATCTTGCGGAAGGGAAACAGAGTCACAAGGCTTCTCCACGGGGATGTGAGCGGATTTTCTACCCATCAAACTGGTCAAAGTTGCAAAGATGGATCACAATGAATGGTGCCAATCTTGCGCAAGGGAAACAGAGTCACAAGGCTTCTCCACGGGGATGTGAGCGGAGGAGGGGCCGTGGGAGGGGCGTCAGGCTCCACAGTGGCCAGGATAATAATCAGACCCACTCCATCAGTGCTGGCGTCGGGAAAGTCTGGAAACAACTTAAGCATGAACCCCTGGGAGAGCGCTTGAATAAATCCACGTGCGGGCGCTGTGACACACCCATGGCCAATAGTGAGAAATACAAACGGACTTGGAAAGAGCTCCAGGTGAAAAACAACTAAACTGCAGGATGCAAAGCCCATAGATAGCATCTAATACTAAAAATTACAATATAGCTATGCAATTTAGAAACTTGGAAAAGTGAATCATTGAGGGGCGCTAAGAAAGAGTTGAGAGTGATGTAGGAGAGGATGCGAAGGGAGGAAGTAGGAGTCAGGGAGCAGCGGTGTTCACTACAAGTACTTGGTAGCTGGTTGTCAGCGGTGGCTCCAAGAAGTCACAACCCTGGGATCTGTGCTGTTGTACAGAGCCTTCCCTTGGCTCTCAGCCAGTCCTGTGACTCAACTCAACCTCACAATGGCGGGGGAGCTGATGCTGGAACAGACTGTAGCCCTAAGACTTAAGAGGGCCTTGCAGCTCCTGCCTCTGGGTGCCCTCTGGAGCCCAGATGTGATGTAAGAAGTCTGATTGTCCCGCTGGAGGGACAGACAGCCACATGCAAAAGCGACAAAGCACTAGGAATGCAAAAAGCCATTGGAGACATTCCAGCCCAATTAAGCCATCACCTGCCTTCAGTCCCACGTCTACCTGACTCTGGTTGCACGGAGGACCTACAGAAATCCAGCCAGTAGGTGGTGAACGCAGCCAACCTACACCACCACACAGGAAGCAGGAAATGAAAGTGCTTTTTCACTCGTTCCCAGTTGGGCTGCTTTGTTACACAGCAAGAGACAACAGAGGCCAAAATGAATGCCAAGAAACAGAATGCTTCCATAACTAAATCTAAGACGTGTGACACTGGCTTGGGGACCTGCCCGCAAGAGAAGGCCAGAGAGGCTTCAAGGAGGCAATAGGTAGATTCTGGAAGAATGGTAAAAAAATAAAAAAAGCACAGTCAGCGGCTGTAGAAAAAGCAAAAAGCAAGCCAGGCTTTGTAGTAGCAGAAAGCCTAGCAACAGCTTCATCTGCAGTCCGTCGGAAGACAGGAAGTGCATCTGAGGCCACCTGACCATCTGGGTCTGGCCTTACCACACGGGAGCAGCGTGTGGCACTGTGAACAGGGTGAGCTGTTCAGTGGGCTGCAGAACTCCACTGCCAAGCTGAAGGCCTACAGAGTGGTGGTCTCAGCTCAACAGAAAAATATCCTGATTCTTATGGGTCAGAAGAAAGAGCCTTTCTGGAGAAGACACCTCTCAGCCCCAAGACTTCAGGACAGAGCCTTGGTTGGAGATTTGAATCTGTTTTTGGCCACTGTACCCAAAGAAGAGAAGACCCCCATGATGCCGCCACCTTCGAAGACCACAGACACTGTGTAGCAATATAGAGGGTTCAACCTAGCTGTTCAGTGAACCAGCTCCAATCCCATGGGCTTCTGCTCTTTCCCAAGAAACCCCAGAAAGACTAGGAATCGGTCACGTTTACATGCACAGCTATGGATTCCACACAGAGGGAACAGAAGCAGCACACAGGCCCTTTACAGATGTGATACAGGTGACCCACAACACCGGGTCTCCGGAGGGCAGCGAGACAGCAAGCAAGATGTGAATTTTAGGTTGGAAGGAGCAGGCAAGTCATGAATACAAGGAAGAAAGCACTGTCCGGCATGTTCCTTCTTGGAACCAGGAGTGGGGTAGAGAAGGACAGAGGATATTCACATTTCAGATCCCTGTAATACTCAAGAGTGGCTGGGATGAAGGAGGTGACTCCATGGCAACAGTTTTGAAGATGTATTGGTTTTTTTTTTTCCTTACATAAGTGGAAAGATCTGCAAAAAAAATTTCAATCTATTCTACTTTAGAAAAAAATACGCAGAAAGAGGATGGTCTGTCATTCAATGACAGAAAAAGAAGTGTGCCTTTGCACACACAGACACACACACACACACACACATACACACACACAGAGGAAAACCCGAACCAAGGGGATCCATGAGGAAGGTGACAACAGTGATGTCATTCAATGACAGAAAAAGAAGTGTGCCTTTGCACACACAGACACACACACACACACACACAGAGGAAAACCCGAACCAAGGGGATCCATGAGGAAGGTGACAACAGTGGGAAACATTTTGGTTTAACCTGGAAACTTATTTCTTCAAAAACTAAAATCCCATCCATGTGGGATGCACCTAGGAGGAATTGGAACCCTAAATTAGACTTGGCTGATTCCTGTACCAGAAGGAAGTGACCTCACTGATAGAGATGTCAGAACCATGCTGCTGCCCCTCATCCAACACTGGAGAGAAACCCTCTGACCGGGACCTGCAAGTGAAAGCTTTCGATCGCAACTCAAACTCCATCACACACCAGAATTCATAGTGGCGGCAACTGCTGTGAAAGAAATTAATCTGAGGAGAGGAAAAAAAAGGATTAAAGATAGCACACCTCTTACTCTAGAAGGGAAACATTACCAGAGCCTGAACCCCTGGGGTGCAGAGTTAGAAAACCTACAGCCAGGAGACTCATTACATGTCATAAACTCGGGCAGGGGAGCCTTCGGGGTGCAGTCACTGTGGGAACCTCTGTTTTCTAAGCTCGTACACGTTTCATTGCACAGCAGGCAATTCACAGAGGAGAAAATCCTTATGAATGTGACCGCTGGGTCGGAATCTTAAGAATGGTGCATTCTTCATTACGTGCCACCATGGGTTTCACGTGGGAAAAAAGCCCTGGGCACATTTTGCCTGTGGGAAATCCTGCTTGGTGATGCACCCCTCACTCCCCGTGAGGGTGAGCAAGGGGACAACTGAGTCTGGACCCCAGCAGAAAGCAGATGGGCCTTTCAGAGTGAGGGGCAATTGCTTACATTGCTTACAAGATGAGGTGTAGGAAAGCACAGACATAGGGTGGTAACTCAAGATACTAAGCTCAGAGACAAAGAAGAGCAAAAGTTTAATAACTAAAGGAGGGAGAAGGGGAAGGGATGGGGGAGGGG
>NW_022900934.1:6321351-6336956 GCF_012274545.1 Fukomys damarensis | reverse complement strand
GAAGGGAGAGGAGGAGAGAAAGAGGGAGAGGGCATTGTTTGAAAAGAGCCATGGGCTTCTACCAGGGGTACAGGAGGACCCCACAGCCCAGCCTCACTGACTCCTCCCCCTGCTCCAATCCCCTGCCCAGGCCCCACTGGTGAGCGCATCAAAGGCTGAAGGTCAGAAAGCTGTGACAGAGCAACTTCTGGGGCAGTGAGCGGTGCAGAGAGGAGACAGCAGGTCTGAGAAGTGGGGCCCAAGCTGCTGAATGAATGTAGGGACAGTGGCGCTGGCAGATCTGGGTTCGGGCTCTCACCCAGCAGGAGGAAACGCACAAGTTTGGGGGCCTCAGGGAACGCAGAACCATATGCCGTGGTTCCCCATGGAGGACACCAGGCACACAGCAAAAAGTCAATCATGCGGCGAGAGCTGCAGGAGAGAGGGATGAAGGGGACCTGCAGGTGCAGACGTGGAAGCCTGAGGGCCAGATGTCCGCGAATGCCCATCACCCTGCATGGCTCTCATTTCTCATCTGGGCTTGGTGAAGAAAGGAGGCTCTGCAGATCTCAGGTGAGTCTCCCAAGGCCGGGGAGTGATGGATGTGGGATCTGAACCTGCAGCTACCTGCACCTGAAGCTTATGAGTTTCCCATATTGCAGGATAAACTCCTCTGCGCATGAATGTCATGGTTCATACAGTTCTAAGGCAAACGTGGCTGCATCCTGATGCAACTGGGGCTCCGAAGTACCCCAAAGTATGCACCTGAACACAGAGGGACTTGAGCTAAAAAAAAAAAAAAAAAGATTGAGAGAGCTTCAGAAGTGAGTTCTCCCTGCCTTCCTGTCTCCCTGGATTTCTCCCCCAAAGTGAATCACAGAAACCAGGTTCCTCTTCCCCAAGGTGGATCATAGGAACTAAAAGCCTCTCCTTCCAAACCAGGCTTAATACCTAGGAAAGTTGTCCCTCCCTTACTGCCTCAGTGTATTCCTCACTGTAAGGGGCTCCTACCCTATTCCAAGGAGGACCGAGACAGGGCTGCTGTGCAGAGGGGCCAGGAGGATCCTGATGGGTCCCCTCGGTCTATGGTCATCGGATCAGACCCTTTATCCAGCCACAGAACTGCGCAGCTATTCGGCCAGCCTAAGTTTGAAAATAGTTCCCTGGATCTTTGACTATTCCTTTATAAAATCTCCACTGTCATGTAAAACTCTGAGTAGATAAACTTGTTATGCCTTTCTCTTGTTACTCTGTCCCTTGTTTAGGAGCGTGGCTCTGACCCTCATGATGGAAGAGGAAAGTGTCATACCTTTCCAGTCCTACACAGCCATTAATATGCTTTATTTTACAAAGCATTAACAAAACCATCTCTTCGGTGCCAAATTCAGAGCTCCAGGTCCTGGAAGAAGCAAGTTGTGATTCATTTAGTAACCCCATTGGTGTGCTTCAACATTTGAAATAAAATGGGCAAAGTGCTTTTGTGTGCTATAAAAGAAGCAACAGCTGGAGAGCATAAAAAGGCTGCATTGTAAAATGCACTTCTATTTATAATTATTGGCATTTGCGCCTTAATGGAAAATGAAAATCCTAAGGCTTAATATACCGAATTCCTCTCGAGAGAGAGCTAGTGGTAAATCAAACCTACCTTGGCAACCTGACTCCATTCTTGAACTGCCTGAGTTTCCAGTGGCCCTGAAATCTTTGAGATGATTTGGACCTCAAGGGACTCTCCTTCTCTTTCTTAATTAAGAAGTGACTCTTTGGCTCCCTCCTACAAGAAGCTTTTCCTGCCTGGTGCAGCCACCAGTGATTTGCCTACCAGAGGGCTGTGCCTATTTTTGCAAAAGGCATGTTTTCAAAGGATAATTACATTTTTTATTGCCTGTTCCTCCAAAAACAAGTTACAAAGGGCAAGATGCTACCCCCATTTGAAAGACAAGGAAGCTGAGTCTGAGAGACATTTAAGAGGCTTCTCCAATAAGGCCACACAGTGTGATAATGGCCAGGGCAGAGCTTGAAGCAGGAGGACTAATGTGGCCACACACCCTGTTTCTCACGGGTCATCTCAGGACTGCTTCCTGTAGCCGTGTAATTATTAATAGCACCCCGTGACAGCCTGCAAAGAGGCCCGGTTTGAACTGTAAATATAAAAGGTGAGAGGGCAAGGAAGATATATATATGAGGATTCCCTGGAATTAGAGTACTGACATGAACTCACAGTTCCTAAAATGTATGTGAGGGTTTGGACCTAAAAGGCTCCCCACAGCCACATGTTGAAGCTTATTTGCCAGTTGATGGGTTGGGGGAAGGGATTAGATCGTAAGGACTCTAACTCATCAAGAGGATTAATCCACTGATGAGCTCATTAGCTGAATGGACTGTTAGGAAGTGGGGTGTAGTTGGAGGAAGTGCGTCATGGGGTTGTAACCTTACAGATTTTATTCTGTCCAGCCCATTCCTCTCTAGCTAGTGCTCTCTCTTCCTGCTCCCCCTGCTTCCTGCCTTCAATAAGGTGAGCAGTTTTGCTCTGCCATATCCTTTTCATCTACTTCTGCGTAGCAATGGAGCCTGCCAGCCATGGACTGAAACCCCTGAAACCATGAACCAAAATCAGTCTTTCCTCCTTTAAATTGTCATTCTAAAGTATTCTAACACAGTGCCAAAAAGCTGAACGATGCTGTGTGTGTGTGTGTGTGTGTGCACATCCGTGAGTGTGTCTGCTGAACATACCTAGAAGCAAGGACAGCCCAGAAGCAATGCACATATCCAGCACCCAAAAACTTGCCCACTCCCCAAACATTTCCCATTAAAAGGAACCTGAGCTCTTTAGAGAAGTTGCTGACTTTGTGGCTGGAGCAGGGGAGGTATATAGAGTGCATGAAACATTTAGTTACACCAGAAAATAGTACAAAATTTCCTTTGGGAATATGTCAAAAGAAATGATTCCCACTGACTAAATTTGGGACTTTTTGAGCATCGAAATTATTAGAGATGGTAGTGAATTATAAACTACCAGGAAGGTCAGGAATCTGTGAGTCCATGCTATTGAAAGATGAAGCTAACTAAATAAAAGCAAAAAATAAAGAACTGAGGGGAGTTCCTTATGTACAGTAGACTGTAAACTACCAACTCACAAAACTAAAAGTGGTAGATTTGTAACATCATCATTTTAGTTCAAAGTGAAAATAAACCATTGCATTAGTCACTTCCCCATTCCTGAGACATACTACAGGACACCCACAACTTAAGGGCATACAAGCTTACTTGGCTCAGTTTTTAGTGGGTTCAGGCCAAAGCTGGCTTGCTCCAAAGATACAGGATGGCGGAAGGGCATGGCAGAGGAAGCTATGTATCCCCGAGTAGCCAGGAAGCAGAGAGAAAGGAGGAGCCAGCAACAAGAATGCAACTTTCACATCAGATCCCACTGACTCCCAATCAAGCCCTGCCTCCTAACAGTTGGTAAAGATCAGTTCAGGCAAAAGTAATCAAAGAAAGCTAAGTACCAGGGTAGCTTGGGATGAGTGATTGGATATCTGTGATCTATCAAAAGACAAAATTACAACAATTTATCTTAAAGGTGTTGATAGGCACTGATTGCGATTCTAGACTCAGGAAACACTTTGTTCTATAAAATAGAATCCGTTTTCCAAGGAACCAAGCAGATGTAAGTTTTATAGAAAGAAAGGGGATGAAGAGAGAAGAGGCAAAGATCATAAAATGGACTGGTCATTTCAAAGTTGTTTTCCTTGTAAGGTGGAGATGGGAGCATAGAACAATTTTTTAAAAAATGATTGCTTTACACAGGTTTTCTCCATTCCCCTGTTTTTGTGTAAGGATCAAGGCAAAGGGAATGTCATTACCATCACATGGAAATTTTGCTTTTGTTTTTCTGATTCCTCGGGTGGTCAATAGATTAACAATTTCCAGGTGGCATCGTAGAAATCTACCATTTGCATTGGTGAGTGATTCCATTTTTATCCTTAGCCTGGTCTGTTGGGGCCCAGTGTAGGTGCTTAGCCCAAAACAATGGCTTCGTGGAATTTTTATTTTGTAGATCTGTAAATGTCTCCACACAAAATGATTTTTAAATACAACAGAAAAATAGCTCCTGCACCGTGGTGAACCCAAACCATGCTTCAATGAGGTGATGAAAATGAACACCTGTGAGGAGGTGCAGCTGGACATCTCCAGGTGGGCTGACCTCAGAGGGATACAACATTGCCACAGGGCAAGCTGACAGCAGATGCTGAGTCCAGCCTCAGCAGAGAAGCCCCATGAGTGACCACGGTCTGGAAGGGAACTACTCAAGAACATCAGGTGCCTTGAGGCAAGAGCATTGCGGGTTAAAGGAGAGCCACCCTAGCATGCACCTGTAACCCAGCTGCTGCAGAAGCCTAGTCAACTTAGCAAGGCCCTGTCTCACAATAAAATCTCAAAAAGGGGTGAGGATGTTGCACCGTGGTAGAACACTTGCCTAGCATGAGTGAGGCCCTGGATTCCATCCCCATTGACAAATTCATTGGTAAATGAAGGGGACTAAAGGGGATTGGGAACTGACAGCTAAGCATAATCCTGGACAGGATCCTGTGACAGAGGAAAAAGTGCTACAGAGAACTCTGCTGGGTCAGTGGACACATTAAAATGTTTGCTAAAAGTTTAGATTCCAGTTAGAACACTAGATTGCTGTGGATAAATTATGTAGTCCCTCTGTGTGTCAGACAGGATTCTCTGGAGAAACTGATCCAACAAAGAGAAGGAAAGAGAGGGGAGATTCATTTTAAGGAGCTGACTTGTGTGATAGGGAAAGCTTGGCATTTCCAAAAGTAGGCAGACAGCTGGAAACCCAGAGCAGAATGCAGTGCAAGCTCAAAGGCAGCCTGAGGCTGAATTTCCACTTCTGGGGAGGTCAGTCTCTTCCATGAAGGCCTTCAACTGATTGAGGTCCACTCACTTTAGAGAAAGTAATCTGGATTCACTAAAAGTGTATTGATTTAAATGTTAAACTCATCTTTTAAAATGCCTTCAGCCAGCTGTGGTATTGTATGTCTGTAATCCCAGCACTCTGGGAGGCTGAGGCATGAGGATTACAAATTTGACACCAGCCTGTGCAAGCTGGCTACCTAGTGAGACACTGTCTCAAAAAATAAAAAAGGACTAAGGATGTAGCTCGGTGTAAAGACCCTGGGTTCAATCCCCAGTACCACCCCCCCAAAAAAAAATCCTTCACAGAAAATATCAGTACTAATGTTGGATCCAGTAACTGTATGCTATGGGCCAGATAAACAGACACATAAAATTAACCAAAACACCATATGTTGAACCAAAGTAGAAGAGATGGAATTCTCTGGGCTTTCCTGTCCACAATCTTTAGTGGACAAGTCATTAAAAATTACTTCCTGGGACTGGGAGCCGCCATCACTCCAGCACCAGGAGGGCTGCCTGGGCCCTGATCCACCGTGGGAAAGATAGCCATGCCTTCCCCCACTGGGAGCCGCCATTGCTCCAGCACCAGGAAGGTAGCCACACGGGTGACCCTGAACCCCCACAACTCCCCTACACCCCCTCACAGCACACTCTCAGACCTCCTGATTGAGCCAGTCTTTGGACCCACTCTGCAGAAGCAGACGTGGTCATAGAGGGTATTTTTCTGAGTTCCCAACATTGAATATCTTTAAAGAAAAGGCGTGGGAAACCTGTAGTAGAACAGTGTGGAGTTCAACCGTTCAGAAGGTTGGGGAACTCAATCTGGGCCTTGCAGCCCGAGGTCAGTCTGCATCATGGGGTTCAGCCATCAGCTAACTGAGATCAGGGGTCTTCCATCCTCGCTCTGTCTGAGCCATTAAATGGTTAATATACTATATTGAAAAGTTTGTTCACTGCAGACATGTTTTGGACTGCTTCTTGATTTCAATTTAATTCAAATGGTTTAAGGGTGATAGACTAGTGACTACCACAGGTGGTCAGTTTCCAAGTTGTGCTTGATCGTATTGTGTTGCTGGTTGGGATAAAGGATTGTGGTGGATTCGATAAGCTGTTTTCTCTGAAGTTACGGAGATGAGAATGTCTGTGGGTCGTTAGAGACCCAGAAGCTAGGGAGCAACTATACCAGGAAGATTTGGGTGATAACTCAGAGATTAATCCAAGGACAGCTGGACAACAAAAATAAAAATGAGAAAACACTTAAGCAAGACACAAAGACAGACTTCCAGTTCACCAATGGCAAACAGTAGGACAAATGAGGATAAAAAGGCCAATAGTGAACCACCAGGACACCTGAACTCAAAGCACAGGAAGTAACAAAACAGATCAATCAGGCTCTAGAAAAATTCAAAACAGAAATAATTTCCCAAATAACCATAGAGATGGTGAGCAAAATGAAACTCGTGATTCAAGACTCTAGAACAGAAACTGACAAAAAAAAATAGATGAGCTCAGCACCACGATAGAAGCCATGAAGGCCCAGCATAAGAAAGAAATGGAAACAATAAATGCCCAACATAGGAAAGGAATGGAATCCATAAAACAGATTCAGTTATCCAGGATATTAAACACTCCATTGAAAGTATACACAACAGAATAAAAGAATGCGAAGATAGAATCTCAGATATAGAAGATAAGATTGCAGTCAGTGACCCTGAAAAGAGAAGTCTCTTAAAAACAGTAGAGGATCATGAGAAATCGATCCAGCAACTCCTAGATGATGCAAAGAAGAATAACATAAGACTGATAGAAATCCATGAAGTAGCAGGAGAAAATATAAATGACTTTAAAAAGCTGTTCACAGAATTAATGACAGAAAACTTCCCAAACAGAGGGGAAGAATTAGACATTCAGATAAGTGAGGCATATAGGACTCCAAAAAGCCACAATCAAAAAAAAATCTACACCTAGACATATAATAATCAAGATCCCAGAAATCCAACAGAAGAACAAAATACTACAAGCAGTAAGAGAAAAGAAACAAATCACATGCAAAGGAAAGCCCATCAGAATCACAGCAGACTTTTCAACACAAACCCTTAGGGCAAGGAGAGCCTGGAGTGAGATATTTCAAGTACTAAAAGAGAACAATCTCCAACCTAGACTGATGTATCCTGCAAAACTCTCTTTCAAAACGGATGGGGAAATAAGATACTTCCACAACAAAGAACACCTGAGAAACTACATGAATACCAAAGCAGCACTACAAGCAATTCTAAACAATATCCTATAAAAAGACAATGAAGGTAACAACACCATGAGGCCCAACAGAGCAAATCAAATAGGCAAGGCAAGAAACTAAAAGGAGAAGGTGAAAAAGTAAAAAGAGTCAACAAAAGGCCATAACAGGACAATAATAAGTCAGTACATATCAGTTATAACCATCAATGTCAATGGCCTCAACTCACCAATCAAGAGAACTAGACTGGCAGAATGGAATAAGAAGCAAAAATCCAACAATATGTTGTATACAAGAAACACACCTATTGCAAAAAGAAGCCCATAGACTGAAAGTGAAAGGATGGAAAACAATTCTCCATGTGACAGGAGCCCAGAAAAAAGGCAGGGGTAGCAATCTTATTTGCAGACAAAGTAAATTTCAAACCAAAAGTGATTCTAGTATTATAGATGTAGAACAGTACTGTATCATACCTCTGTGAATGTAAATTATCTTGTACCTGCTTTATGATACGTAGTAGTGACCGTGATTTATCAGAGCTATTTTTAATGATGTTATGCTACAATGTTCTCTCTCCAGATGATGATTAAGATGCTAATTTTAAAAAAAGTGGTGCCAGGTATCACAACAGCAACAGAACTTTGCTGTTTTCTGGGTATTATTCTTCTCTTTGGTTTTTTGTTTTTATTTTTTTTAATGGAGTGTGCTGAATGTCTATAATTTTGTTCAGATGACTGCAGAATCTGGAAAAGCTGTTGCTGCTAATGATGCATAACATACTGCTATTATTGGTCTTTTTATATAAATATAAATACACACACACACACGCACACACACATATATGTGTGTGCGTGTGTGTGTGTAAAATTTGAATTTTTGGAAACTTTAACTGTGCTGTTGACTTTGGAAAAAGTTATCCCAATTTACTTGTTGAGTTGGCATTGTACAGAAATTAACAGCCATATTGGTCTAGAAATGTTAATTTTTTTTTTCCATTTCTACAGGGGTAATGTACTGTGTTAAATATGTAAGGTCATATCTATGTGGGTTTGATTACAGAAACTAATAAAGTATTCTCTAAATAATGAAAAAAACAGAATAATATAAGACTGCAAGAGCAAGAAGCAACTTAAATATGTTCAAGGACCATTTTCATCTTCAGAATTAAGGATTATTTTAATTTTACATTATTGCCTTTTCTCTTTTACTTTCCTTTTTAGTTGTATTTTAGGATTCCCTATTTTTAATGTTCATATAGAGATTTCTTTAACTGAAATATCAAATAGTTTCTCTGGTGTGAAAAACTATAATAGTACATGAGGTCCTAATGAGATAATTAATAATGTGAAATAGGAAGTAAAGGGCTAAAGGTGTAGGGAAAGTGGGAAGGGTAGGGGAAAGGTAATAAGGGAGAGGAAAAAAATATGAGAGAATGAAAAAATGTAAATAAAGTGTTTGTAAATGGGGAGGGGAGGAGGGGGTGAAGGGAGGGCAGGGACAAGGGGAAAAAATGAGAATCAAGACCTATCATGTAAAGGTACAGGATCCCAATAATGAATGTAATTGTATTGTATACCTAGATTGTACCAATAAACTCAATAAAAATTTTAAAAAATAATTACTTCCTGGGCCAGGGATTTAGCTCAGTTGTGCCACTGCCTGCCTCACAAGCGCAAGGTTCCAAGTTCAATCCCTGATGCAAAAAAAAAATTACTTCCTTCACAGCCAGTACATAGGTCTTTAAGAAAAGAAAGGAGGAAGGAACACCATGTTTTTCAACATAAATATCACGACACAATCTCACTTCCCAAAGAAGAGCTGAACACAGAGCTCCAATGCAAGGGACAGGTGAGGCCACGGTAATGGCAGCAGCTGAAATAACATCTTATCTTGAGCCATGAAGGGCACTGGCATCAGAACGTAACTCAGCAAACAAAATACAATCAGAAGTGGCCCTCCCTTCACCCGCAGTTCATCTGAAAAGCTACCAACACCTACAGTTTCTAAGTGGCATGTTCATGATAGACAATTCTCGAGAATCATTAACACTGGGCTAGGTCTCTTGATGTGGAAAAGTCATCAGTGTAGCAAAACTGATCAAGATCTGCCTGGGCTCTGCCACCAAACAGACCTGGGATCAAATTCTAGCAAGGCTGCTTGTCGGCTATGTGCTGTTACATGAGTTATTCAATATCTCGAAGCCAAACTATCTCTAGCTGTAAAAGGTGATCAAAGTAATTCTGGTCAGTGAGGTCATTTTATGATACCATTTTCTTTTGTGAAGTTCATACATATTTGAAAAGAGTTGGGAATATATTTTTCTAATATTTTATGTGCTTTGCACAACTGAATGTATTAGGAAAAATGTCAGTGCAGTTAGCTAAATAAATTTTAAAATTATAAGTTCATATAGAAAGTTCCAGAAGAATACACTCTACCATTACCATCTATAGATTGAGAATGTGGGGAAGGAAGAGGTAAGAAAACTTGCAATTTTTTTTGCTTTACACATTTAAATAATATTTGAATATTTGAATAATATTTGAAAAGTATGTATATGTTGTTTCTTTAATTCCAACAAAAACGATAAAGAGGAAATATAAGGAAATGTAATTAACATCTGCCTTCAGTGACTAAGGATATTTGTAGCGAATGATGGCCCTGACCATCCTGCCTCCCTTAACTGAGTTCTCTGAAAGACTTCAACATCACTCAGGCATTTTTCTCTCTGAAATACTCAGCTTTAATAAAATTCTGAGTAGAAGCATGACCATGAGTCACAATTACAGGAAGGTTTTATAGACATTATGTAAAAATTACCTGGCAACTTGGCTAAAACTTGCTCACATGGGCATGATTCACTTAAAACCATCACCGGGTGGGCAAGGTGCACAGCACGAGCCTTGCCTTCTTCTGCACCCGTGATCTCCCTTGTCCACATCCAGGGCCTTTGAAGAAATCTGACCACAGTTCACACAGCTTCCCATGACGCTGTTCCGGTCCGACCCCTGGCACTCAGGTCCCTTCCTGTGTTCTGCCGCAAGGGAAGTCACATTCTGAAGAATTTTTTTCCCTGCATTCAAGAGTTTGTAGAAAACTACATCAAGCGCAGTTTTATAGGGATAGTAGCCCTGCAGGTGGTAATCTGGACACACTGACCAAGAGAGTCACATTTATATCCCCGCCCTTCCATCTAACCCTTCTCCCCTGTATTTTCAATAATATCTCACTGTATCAGAATTCTACCTGGAGCTCCTATAGTACCTCAGGCCTTCCTTGGGCATCCTCTACTTTCTATGAGACATTTCATCTGCCTTTCTTAAATTTCAGCTATTTTGCACTAGTCTCATGGTGATTACATTAGTATGCAACCTCTCCTCAAAATGATTTAAAATTTTTTCAAGGATTCATTCTTAAGCTTGAATCACTTATTTTAAAAACAAGGCATGGATGCTATTTCTAAAAATGCAACAACCGCATACCTGTTGTATCAGTCGGGATACGTTGGTTTCGGTGGCAAAAAACCATACCAAACTCCCAATGGCATGACACATGGAAGTTCAGGCCACCTCAGTACTGTAGCATTCCTCTGGGGACCCAGAATTCTAGGCTGCACCAACCTCCTGCCCACCCCCATGCCAATATATGATTCTAGAAATCTTGATAGAAGAGTGTCAGTAATTGAATGCCCCCATCTCTACGCTGAATCGAGACTTCCGCTCACATTTCATTGGCCAAGGAAAGTCACGTGACCACTCCTCCAGAAGATGAGGCCTTGACTCCCCTGTGCACGTAAGACAGAGGAGAAGCAGGTGTCGGTGAGGAGCCGAAATACCCATCCACATCATCCTGAGAAGAGAGATGATCTAAAAGTAAATATAAAAATGATCAGTGTTATTAAATCCTAGCTCGATACTGTTGCCTGCCAAAGAGAGCTGAGCCAGAGATCAAAAAGGGCTAAGGAAATCCCAGCGGACTAAGCTCTCTAACGTGCACGAAGGACAGTGACTCCAGAAACCAACACAATGAAAACCAACCAACAGCATCTTAAAGAAGATTAAACTAGGTGATAAAGCACTCCCTCCTTGCTTCAGACTGAGAGGAGGAATTCACAGTCTATTATTATGACTTCATTTCAGAGAAGCTTTGTGTAAAGGCTGTGATAATGAAAACTATGCAGAAATGCTGAAAAATTCCTGTGCTAGATTTTTAAAAATACAAACCACGAAGGTGTAATTAGGAGACAGCAACATCATAAAATGTCATAAGAATACGGACCAGGAGGAAATGGTCCTGCTCACTTGGTGTCTTTGTCCTGGAGCCTTCCGTATTATTTCATTATTTAAGCCTCAGAAGGACCACCTACCACGGAGGAATTGCAAACTCCAGTTTACAAACGAGGAACTGAGTCACAGAAGGACTCCAAACTGACTGGCACTGTAGAGCTCATCACTGTACAAGAACTGGATATTTCAGCACAGACCTGTCTGATGCTAAAGCCTGAACCAGAAAGCGATTCTTTTAGTTTTGAGTGATTCTCACCTTCTAAAGACCCAGACAAACAAAGTACAGTGTATCGCTATTTTCTTAGAATTGATTGTGAATCCAAGCCCTCATTCTGCTGAGCTGGTAAGAAATGCAGCCCTGGTGGTACCTGTGTTCCATGAGAACAGCACCGCTGCTGCCACCACCTGCTTCCCAAGGGCCACGCCCAGATGCTGGGAATTTGGCTGCAGTTGCAATCTCTCTGAAGTAGCTGTAGACATCAGAATCAGAGGTGGGAAACCAGAACACCCTAACCCAGGCTCCTATCCTTCCCCAATGCCTTTGAACTTCCTATATGAGCAGTTATACATAAGATAAAGTTAGTGATGACCATCATATACCCTGCCTTCATGCCTCACTTCCCTACTGCATCAATATTAGCTAAGCAACTCTACTTGTAACCTCATAGGTTGGCCTTGGCTTCACCCAGAATCGCCTGAGATGTGATCATTTTTCATGAATAAAAAAAAAAAAACAGACAAAAGGCTTCCACAGAAAACCACTTTTGGGACCCTCCTGTCTGTCAGGAGCTTTCTTTCAATAAATTTTTTTCTACTCTTAACTTCCTCTGTCCTCGGATCCCTTCTTCGGTTATCAAGAAGCACAAACTCAGCATATCTGATGGGCTGGAAGTCACTTCCCTGTGATATTACTAGACTAGGTATTTGGCCGGCGAGCAAGGATCACTAGTTTGAGATACAAGAATTTTTCGTCTCTTAATATTTCTCAATGTGCATTTCCTCTCTCCCCTGATCCACTCTTCTTCATGAGATTAGGCACAGAGGCAAACAGCTTCTGGACTGCAGAGCTTGTAAAGTAGTGAAATCATCAGGAAATAAGGCAAAAGGTAATGGTAAAGCTGTGGTAAACTGCACACCACATGCTCCATTGAAGGAAGTGGCTGCTTGCATGAGCCAAGAGTTGTCACATGAGAATTTTAGAATGTGAGCTGCCAGAGAATCTAATCCAGATGTTTAGCTGAAATCTTCCAATTTTTAAAATACTACTCAAGCCAACTAAAAATATCTTGTGGGCCACTATGGGGTCCCCAAAGCCCAATCTGTGACTTACTTGGGCTTTGAAGGAAAAGAATCTAGGAAGTTTAATTCCTTCCTTCAGGCTATTTCAGCTTGCTGCCCCAAGGAAGAGAACACAAAAGCAGCTCCCAACTTGATGGGATATAGAAAGGGAAAAAACTCAGAGAAGAAAATAATTCTAAACTTGGTATCTCAAAAAATTATCCTGCTACATCTCCATGACTGCCTTAAGTTATAAAATTTCAAATAGCATTTTTAACTCAATAACTTTTAGCATATACTTACCAATTAGGGTTCTTTGGGGTTGCAAGTAATAGAAGGAAAAAGCTAGCTAATATAGAAATTTTATTGCTTATGTAATTTAAAGGGTAGGTCTAGCTTCAGGCTCAATTTGTTAATAATTACAACATTGCTACAGAAACTCAGCTTCTCCTCACCTTTATAAACTGGCTTCTTTTGCAGGTTATACCTACCCTGGTAAGATGGCAGCAGCCCATAGCCAAATCACTTCCGAGTTCAACTACAAGTTGAATTTCTTTCCCAAGATGCCTAGCCAGAAACTTACATTTAATTGGCTGTGATTGGGTCACATGCCCACCTTTGAGCCAATCATTAAAACTGAGGAATTATGACGTATTTACTGACCTATCTCTAGGTCAAGTACTCCATCTTTGAAGTATAGATATAACCCCTACCACCAAAGCACACAGGGGAAGATTGCCAGAAGAAAATTGAGAAGTAAAGAAATAGATGCTGAGAGATCAAAGAATGTTCACCAGAAGACCCTTCCCAGATGCCTCAGCAGCAACCTCCTTTGCAGAACTGCTTATAAGAACTTTAAATTTTTAAGTAGGTACAGGAAGGCCACTGGCCAATGACTGACATATTCCAGCATCATAATTCAGGTAGAACTGGCTACATAATTTGCAGGGTCCAGTGCAAAATGAAAATGTGAGGTGCCTTGTTCAAAACATAGAGGGGGAATTGCTGTTCAAATTATGAAACAAATCTTTTTCCTTTTCTCTAGTGATCTCTCAGTTTGTCCTGGTCACCTTCATTTGCTGCTGAATGTTGTTCCATGTAGAGAAAAATTACAACTTTAAACTACTGGCATGAATTTTACCTTTTTTATAAAACAGACAATACAAGTTTAAATGCAAATAGAAGAGATTTGACTTGTATGCAGAACCACTGAAATCACACACGTAGTCTGTACTTTGAGTTCATCTTTGCATATTTATTTCACCCTTACTGGGACAGTAGAAACACTGCAGAGAATCGGCTTAGATGCTTCTGTTTCCCTTCTTGATCTGCCCACTTCTACCAACACTGGCTGCCTTCAGCTTAGCGTTGAGTTAGGAGGGGCTGAAAAGAAAGGGCTTTGGGGCTTTCCTGTCCTTCCATGTCACTGTTTTCACAATAAGGAATTGACTAATACAGAGGACTGAAAAACAAGCAAATGAAAATGTGGTAGGATCCCTTGGTAATTCACATTTCTTGGAACAACGTTGCCTTCTTTGTCTTTTAAGGAACTTCCGGTTGGAATAGAAAACTGACCTCTCCAGGGAGTCAGCACCCTGGCTTGGTTGGCTGCCGATGCGAGGTGCTAATTTGTTTCTCTTTGCGCCTCACTAAACTCTAGCCCTAGTGCGTTCCCCAGAATTCTGCGTTCCTGCGCATCCCGGAAGCTGTACACCAATGAGGCAGTAAGGTACTGCCCTGCCTTCCACTGTGCTGCGGTCAGCTCTCCGCACACGTGTGTCTCAGGGTCCCGTCAGACCTCATCTATATCTCCCAAGTTCAAAGACAAGACTGTCGGGCATTTCAAGACGGCCACAGTAGGGCATGAAGCCGAGGGCAGCGCCCCTGAGTGTGCGGGATTCCGGGAGCCCCACAGGTCCTCCCCCCCGGGCAGCTGGCCCTGACCTCAGGAGGTAAACACACCTCATGTGCAAGTAGGCATTCTCTGCTTTATTCCGAGTATTGCAACCCCAACCCTGCCACTAAAATACCCAGAACAATAAAAGCTCCAGAAAAGCCAATGTTAAGCCCAGCGATATTGCCCATCTGGCTAATTATAGGTTGCTGTGCTCTTTAATGCTCGCTCCATGCCCCTCATCATTGAGCTGGTACAGACTGCGCTGTGCCGTCTGTTTGTTTTCTCCTGGGTAAATGTCCAGAAACAAATCAAACCATTTTGTGTACCTTGGCTACCGAAGTTTGCTAAGGGAGATGGAGTCCAGGGGTGGGGGGCGGCCTGTGGGTGACTGACAGTGACAAGGAAATGAGTCAGAAGGAGCACATTTGGAACAAAGTACCTTCAGTAATGAAGCACCTAGCTGTGCTCGCTCAATGCTAGCAACTGTTCTAAACATTGTATAAATTTTCTTCTTTCTTCTTAAACCCCTGGACAATGCTAAAAGGTAAGAAATTATCGTGCAAATGTGCAAACTGAAATTCAGAGAGGTTGTGCAATACCCGGCAACGTACCTAGTAGGCAGTTGTTTAGAAAGCAGTTACAGCGGTCCAAAGCCCATATTCCGAAACAATGGTCTGGTTTTTCGCAGCAGGCCTAACCCAGTCCTCACCCCCTCCCCAGAAGATGATGAGCCCCTCTGAAGCCCATTGGGAATTCCTCCAGCCCACTGGTTCTCAGTCCGGATTACAAGCTGCACTCAACGCAAGCAGCTCTTAAACCTCTGGGTGCTTTGACCAGACCCCAGACTGATGAACGGGAAGGGGCCCAGGCACCAGCATTCTGCAAAGCCCTCTGGGTAGATGTCCAGGTTGGGAACCAGCCGGGACTGGCCTGCTCCTCCAGGTACAGCGGCAACCAACTGGCTCCCAAGGAAAGGAGGAACCTCCACTTGGGAGCGACTTACATT
>NW_022900934.1:6267828-6321251 GCF_012274545.1 Fukomys damarensis | reverse complement strand
TCCTCCAGTTCCTGCCTTTCTCCTCTTCCTCTTGCTTCTCCCTCTCCCTTTCCTCTGCCTTCAAAATATTTATTGCCCCAGGAACAGTTCCCACACTAATTTTAACAGGACCTAGGGCAAAAGGGCAAATTGAGATCCACATATGTAAGTCTTAACATTTATAAGTTATCGATCAGGGTAACAAATGGAAACATAAAACAAGTTCTATCCTCCTACCTTGACAAATAGAGTCACCTACAGTAGCAACAAAACGGAAACAACAAAAGCAAAAAACCTATGTGTAATGCAACAGGTCATGCAAGTCACTGTGGATAGAACACATTCAAAATCATTCTATTTTCTGTCTGTGGCCATGCTTTGCAGGTGTGGGAGGGGTTGCAAAGAAGGCTTCCCTCCCTCCCAGGTGACCCAGACCATCTCCCTTGTCCTCTTCTCTCTCATGAAACCCACACCATTTTCTTTTCTTCCTCTTCTTTACAAGGCTCGGCGCTGCCTACCCCACCCTGGCTATCCTGGCTATGAGGTTTATCCTCACCTTCTGTCCACAAGTTGCCCAGCTCCTCACTGCCCTGAGCATACCCCAACTGTACCCTCTTTTTCTTCCCCTCCTAAACTCAGTCCTGCACCCTGGAGGGCCTCGGCCACCCTCCACTGGTAGGGTGCTGACCTTCAGGGAAGAGATACAGGGAGAAGTCCTGGGGGCCTGTGGGTGAAGGCTTCCTTCCAGTCCTGGGCCCCCAGGCAGAGCAGAAGTGAAGGTCTGGAAGAGGAGATGCACCACTGCTCCACCAGAGTCTGCCTCATGGCAGCCAAAGATCAGAGTAGAGCTCCCTGCCCCGGGATGGGAGGATACGGGGCTCCGAGGACCTGCAACCTGATGGACCTGATCGTCTTCTCCATCTCGGTTGGGCCTTGCAAGGAGCCAAGTTTGGAAACCACTTTGCAAATGAGGAGCAGAGGCTGCTAGAGGTGAAAAACTCACTATAACTCTGCTGCAGGAGCCAGTTAACCGAGCTGTAATTCAAAAGCTCCTGTGTCACAAGGCACGGTCGTGCATGCCTGTAATCCCGGTACTCTGGGAGCCTGGACTAGGAGGACTGCACATCCAGCCTGGGCAGTTTAGCAACTCGGTGAGATCATTTCTTAAGATAAAAGCAAACAAGCAAAGGAAGAAAGGTGGTTGGGATCAAGGCTTGGTGTGAAGGCCCTGGGCTCAATTCTCTGTGCCTAGTTTTTTTTTTTAAAGCTCATGTGTCTCTCCCTTTCCCTGTTGTCCAAATGGCACCGGGGGCAGCAAGATTGGTTGGGATCAAGGCTTGGTGTGAAGGCCCTGGGCTCAATTCTCTGTGCCTAGTTTTTTTTTTAAAGCTCATGTGTCTCTCCCTTTCCCTGTTGTCCAAATGGCATGGGGGGCAGCAAGGTTCCCACAAAGCCTAGCTCCTTCAGCAAAGTTCCCACTGCCACCCCACCCCGATCTCCCCATTCCTGACCTCAAGTTTTTTCTAAACCAAACCAAGGAACGCAAGCCATGAAACACTACGGTCAGGCAGCATTTAGGACCATTTAAAGGAATAACTGTCAGGTTCTCAAGTCTCACATGTGTGTGCTCTAAGGGTCACCTAAGCTATTTCTGCACCCGGGATTGCTCGGAGAAAATCCTACCTGCTCTTCCTCTTCCCTCTTCAGGACCTCCCTCTTTCCTGAAAAGAGAAGCGACAAAGCTCTATCCCCACTTTGAGTCGCCAAGTCCGCAGCCTGTAAGGAAAAAAAGGATAATTCTAAATATGAGGACGCTACAATCTGGAGGATAAATCCTTCCAAAATTCTAATAGCTTCCAATTCTTTCCTTGCAACAATCTTACAGCTGAACCTAATGGAGTTGTCAGCACATCGATCATTTAAGGACAAGTTGTGCTGTGATTTGGGGCACATTACTCAGAAGAAGCTTAAATAATGGAATGGCACTGATAGGACAAAACTCTTTTCCATCGGTTTATTCATGTGTGAACAGGGTTTCTTAGCAATGACATCTCTAAGAGATAAAAAGTAAGAACAGAGTTAATGCTGAACCTGTGTCATTACAGCATCTTATCCAACAGCCTGGTTTTAAAAGCCCATCCGTCTCACTAAGCAGTACAGTCCAAAAATATTACTTTTGTGCTCATAAATTGTGTCATTACAGCATCTTATCCAACAGCCTGGTTTTAAAAGCCCATCCATCTTACTAAGCAGTACAGTCCAAAAATATTACTTTTGTGCTCATAAATATTTCTCCTATTTTATAATGACTTTGTATTATGTGACTACATTATATTAATAATAACTGGATTTCAAATCCAATCTAGAAGAATTTTTAAGCACTAAAAGTTCTATGGTACCAAGAAATCATGTTTTTGCTTCAACGTCTACGAAAGTTCTCTTGCAGAAAATCATAAAAGTCTTTAAAGCATAAATGCAAATTTTATTAGAATAAAGATGTGCAGAAATGAAAAAAAGATATTGTAAACTCAAGGAGAAAAGAAGACAAGGTAAAATTGTAAAGAGGTTTTTCATGTATTTTTAAACAAATGCTGACACATTTGGATTCTACTGGATCCATGTAACAACTTTATTTCAAAAACATCAATATTTATTTCATGCCAGAAGGGATATTTCTTGCAACTGTTAAAATTTGGAAAGGAAAATTTTGAATGTCAACTTCCAAATGTGTAAAAGATAATTCACATGTTTGGGTTCCCCCCAAATTCCTATGGTGAATTCCTGAGACCGGTTTGATGGTGTCAGGCAGTGGGGTCCCTGGAAGACAGGAAGGCCGGGGCTGGAGCCCTCAGGAATGGGACTGTGCCCTTCTGAAAGGAACCCAGAGAGCTCTTATTTCTTGCCAGAAGGAGCTGAATTCTGCAATCCCACAGGAAAAGGTCCTCACAGCCCTCAACCTTACTGAACCTCATGCTTGCAGACTCTCAGCGTCCAGAACTTTGTTAAGAAGTCAGTTTGTAACACTTTGGTAAATAGACTGAGACATAGATTTTAAAAATAATTTTAGTGTAACTTGCAAGCAAAATCTCTGCCCTTCACTCGATGGCTGGTGCCCAACGTAGGAAGTGCTGGACCTTCAGTATCCATCTACTGTTGCATTGTTTCAGTTTCTCCCTGCAGAGCAGAGTTGCATGGTTTTGGGGTTTCCTTTTCTTTCTTCTTTTTTATGTCCCATCCTCCAAGAATGGAATAAAACTGAGCCCTGACTCCAGCCCCGCTTGGTCCATCCCCTTTAGAACCAGATGCAAAGACCTGGCTGAAAATCCCACACCTGCTGGTTTCTGTGGGCCCTTGCTAAGGCCCTCTGGGTTTTAATTTTCTTACTAGTGAAGAGAAGACAAAGCCACACACTTACTGCACCTGTGTTACAGGATTCTTACAGGGCTCAAAGAGAATCCCCCTTCCTCTTAGTTTTAAAGCTGCTTTTTGAGGCTCTATCTTGCATTCTATTTGCTTGTTCTAAGGCTATAAAATCCACCTCCCAAAAGAACAGCAGAAACCTCTCCCCTAAAAATACTAACAGACCCCAAAACAAATGCACCTATTTCCCTTTTCTTGTACAGTGGGAAAAATATGGACTAAAATTCCTGCTCACGACTTACTAAGTTTCCACCAACTCACCTGTAGAGCTACTTTCTCTCTGATGTCGTTGGTTATTGAGCACCAGCTGTACTGGTCCTTGAGCTTCTGATGACACCTTTCACCAGGAAAAACAGATCCTTCTACACAGCACCCTCTGGAGAAGAGGGAAACCTACACCACTCCCTGGTTGGACCCTGGACCTGAAATAGAATGAATGCAGATTGGGTGTGGAATGAAGGCCGGGGAATCACCCTGGAGGAGGTCTCGTTGCTGCTCAGAGCCCAGGAGCTACTTTGGAGACCCACTTTGGCTCACACAATCACTCTCCATATGCACACAGCTACATCGTTTAGGCTCGAATGAACACAGGTAGGGAAGCTCTAATCTCAGAGAGGAAATGGAAGGGCGGATGAAAGACCTTCTGCATGTGAAATCAGCCTCTAGCAAGGACCCTGTGAGGCCTCTGGCAGGCTCTCATCAGCTCTGGAGCCAGACGCAGTGATAACTGGTTATGGTTAACAGGGCACTTGCTACCTTCGGGTGTTGTGCCATGCGGTCTCCTTCCACGCTCAACAGACCTCTGCTTTAATCCCTTTGGGGCTGTGGGAGTCTCAAATAGTGAAGCATGTGTGTGCACACACGTGGTCCCCACAAACTTCTTTCTAGAAAGTAATCCTAGAGAAATAATCAGACATGCCAACTAGGGTCTCTCTGCTCAAGAATGTTTGTCATGGTAACACATATCATTTTTTTAAGTTCCAAAACACCTGGATAGCCAACTATAGTAAAAACTAAACTAAGTATGACTCATCCAAAAATGAGTGTCATACAGCCACTGAAATCAAGTTTTGAGGGGAAAATAAAATACCTGGATGTGGGCAAATGCCCACACAGAATGCTGAGTAAAAAGAGAAGGCATAAAAGTGTAGGTGACACTGAATGTCAGCAAAGATATGAAGCCATCAGAATTCTCAAAGACCATTGGTGAGAAATTAGCACAGCACTATCACTTTGAAAAAGTTCTGGAAATTCCACTGCTAGGCATTTCCCCAAGAAAAATGAAAAGATGCTCTCACAGTAAATCTGATGCAGGGATGGCCTTAGCTGCTCTATTCATTATAGCCAAAGTATCCATCACAAGAGGATGAAAAACTGTAGTATGTGCATACACTGGATGACATACAGCAATAAAGATGTTCAATTTACCAACCCAGGCAATGACATGGCTAAGAACAGGCTAAACTTATCAATGGTAGAAAAGTTATAAATGCATTGACTCTGGGAAACAGGACACAGAACAGGAATTCATTGGAACAGGCTTAAGGGATGTTTCTGGGGAGATTAAAATATTGGTAGAATTTGGGGATTTGGATTACATAAGTACATGCATTTTCCCAAACTTGGAAAATGTTCATCTAAGATTTGTATATGTCATTAGATTTAAACTTTACATCATGAACCTACAGAATAATAAACTGTAAATAATAGATGTGTGCTCAGGTAATTAAGGTATGTATGGATATCTTAAGGTTATTTTGAATTGTACCAAAAAGAAGACGGATTAGTGAATGGATAAAGGGGTGGACAGATATGTCTCATTATGAGTAAAAGAAAAACACTACTGGTAGACTCTATGCTACAAGGACACAGGCGTTCATTGAAAATTCTTTAAAGTTTGCTGCATATTTAAAATTTTTCATAATTAAATGTTGGAGATTAAAGTGTAGTATGTACCACAATAGCAATTTTGACACAAAAGAGAGATTTGCATATATACGTCCACGTCTAGAAAAAAGAAATTACTGCAAATAAATGCACAAAAACTTGAGACAGAATCTCTCTGAGTGACGAATTTACAAGAAATACTGTGTGCCATTTTTATGCTTTTCTCTACCTTTCCACATCTCTAAAATTAAAACACCTTCTCTTCTGATGATGAAAGTAAAAGCAAAGTGGGAGGTTTTTCCTAGAGGCTCTCAGCTGATCCGGTATTTGCAAGCTCGGCCAAAAGCCTGGAACTGCCCAGAAAGTAGCTGAAGGCAAAGCAGGACAGAGGGAAGAGACACACTTGTAGCTCAGAATGAACTCAGAAGTAAATAAAGACGTCAACCAAGAGAACTTAAGTTAAGCTATAAACCCAAAGATATTGCACGTTGAAAAATCTTCGCATTCAACATTTCCATCTTTTTTTTCCCCTGAAATGTGGGGCAAATGAATCTCAAAGACAGTAGTGTCCTGGGTAACAGGAAGCAGGTTCCCTTCAAAGAAGATCCTCTCCTTCTGCCTTCTGCCAGTTGGTGCTGTGGGTGACCTTTCGCCTTCTGCACCAGCAGCTTTGAAGTCACCACTTGCTCCTCTGCCTGGGAAGCAACACACCTGGTCTAGAGCTCAGCCCTGCACCGGGAGACAGAGTTTGGGCCTTCTTGGTGCTGTCCTTACAGCTGCGCCGACTTAAGCAGGTCCCTTAACTTCTCTACAGGTCCAACTTCCTCATCTGAAAAACACAGCTGAGGTCACCGGCGTCTCCAAGCTGTATGAATCAACTTGGATCAGTGACTGTATGTGGCTCAGTGGGGTGCAGTGTGCAGGAATTGGGGAGATTCGATACCTAAGCCCAAGGCACGAGGAGTAGCAGCACTCTCTTTCTGCTACTGTAGTTTTTTCACATATAACAAAAGAGGAGGAAGGCATTTCTACTAGAACTTACTGGCAATGGAGGAAAATGAGATTTCTTTTTTCCTGATTAAGTGGCTGCTGGAGAGATCGTTCCTCTGAAACCTAGTGTTTGCTCAGAAAGTGCTTGTCTCCCGTCAAATGCAATTGCCCAGAAAAGTAATTAAAATATTGAAATGTCACCCAAAAAAAGTCATATCGTTTATACATTCACAAGACTCTTTTAGGAGGAGGTCATTGACACTGCCGTTAAGGGTTTCATATCACCAAACTCCAGGCATACTCAAATTGGAGGATTTGCAGTGTCATTCATAATTCAAAGCTGAGGGGAATTACCAGGCCTAGGAAAGCATCTCAGCTCTCCAGGAGTTGTACAGAGCCCACCTCTGGGTCTGAGGGGGTGCGGAGATGAAGGAGGGCACGGGTAGAAGCCACCCACAGCTGACCGCAGCATATTTGTCAGCCCAAGACTGCAGCCACCCTGTGCCCAGATCACAGGATTGTGCCAGAGGAGTAGATGTGCTGACTTTATCCGTTTCTCTTGCTCCTTTTTCTCATCTCTTGTTCTGGATCCCCTCAGCCAGGCTCAGCCGAAGGAAGAGGGAAGGGAGCCTGTTCATGCCAATGTGTGTGCCAGGTAGAAAGCAAAGCAGAGAAAACTAGAGAGGGGATCCAGAAGGGCAAATAGAAAATACACATCCAATATAAGCTTATGAATTTACAAAGAAAACAGAAGATAGCTTTAGCTATAGATGTTTTAGTTACTTTTCCTCATTGCTGAGACAAAATACCCAACACTCGAAGTTAAAGGAAGAAAGGTTTATTTGGCTTACGTTTTGTAGAGGTTTCAGTTCGTAGTTTACTGGCTCCAAGGTAGGGTGCTATGGCAGA
Source organism: Fukomys damarensis (assembly GCF_012274545.1). Taxonomy (NCBI): domain Eukaryota; kingdom Metazoa; phylum Chordata; class Mammalia; order Rodentia; family Bathyergidae; genus Fukomys; species Fukomys damarensis. The sequence continues at coordinate 6,314,066 of NW_022900934.1, read as the reverse complement.
GGGAGAAACAGCCCACAGCAAGCAGACAGGTGAGAGCAAGCAAGGGGCCTTAGCAGCTTCCTTCGGCCTCTTTTATATTCTATCCAGGCTACCGGATTGGGATGGCACCAAACCAGTCAGTGGACTGGTTTAGTAATCACTCACCCTTAATCCCAGCATCACACATATATGAGGACACAATAGGAAGTCTGACACTTGTAAAGCAGAAGAAAGACCTTGCAGAATCCAATCATGCTGGCACCGTGAGTTTGGACTGTCAGATTCCAGAACTGTAAGAAGTAAATATGTGTTGTTTAGCAGCCATTTGTTATGATATACCCTATGGTGATTTATTAGAGCAGCCCAAATTGATTAAAACAATATATTTGTAAACATGTTTGCAATTTTTTCCAGTACCAGAGATTGAACCGAGGAAGCATGGAATTACATTCCAGGATATTTAATTATTTGTGTGTTTTTTATTTAGAAACAAGGTCTCACTAAGTTGCCCAGGCTGGCCCCGAACTTGTAATCCTCCTGCCTCAGCATTCTGAATAGATTGGATTACAGGTGTGTTTATCACCACACACACTTGTACGCAATCTTTATAACTTTCTCACTCTTCATTACCATCATCATCTTGCAGCTGAGAGGACTGGGATTTAGAAAGGTCAAGGCTAGACCCTGATTTCACATGCATTGCATATCTGTCCTTGCCTATGATCCAACATAAGCAGCCATGCCCTGTACAGAAGGTCTCTTCATATGGGTAACCCTTAAGCAGCCATGTTTTATATCACATGACCTTCATGGTCCATGTGATGGACCATGGGCAAGCATTGCCCACAAGCGCAGCCAGTCCTTAAGCCATCCTCTGCCGTAAAAAATATGAAGTGTACCAACCAAAGGCCTCTCACAAGAATATGAACTAGAAAACAGAGACGAATACAACAGGCTGTGGGAACAAAGTCAGGAATGTAATGAGATAGACACCAGAACAGCCTAAATGGTCAGCTCTAAAGTAGAAAGGAAATGGACTAGTACAAGTTGTGATATGGGGGCAGGGTAGAGGGTAATAAATTCACAGATCGGTAGTCTGCTATTTCATCAAACCAAAAGGTGTGATTTATTTGGTCATGGAATGCTTCGCATGTAATTTGTACTTGTTAATAACATTTAAAATTACACAATTCATCTGTACACTCAAATTCCCGATTCCTTCCCCCTAAAATCAAGAACAAGCTAAAGCAAACCATAAGAAAAAATGAGGGGCCGGGAATTTAGCTCAGTGGTTCCACCGCCTGCCTCACAAGTGTAAGGACCCAAGTTCAATTTCCAGTACCAAAAAAAAAAAAAAAAAAAAAAAATGAGACCATTGATCTCCCCCGTATGGTTAAGAGTGGAGAGATGCTAGGAAAACATAAGGGGATTTTCTAGGGTAATGATGTTCTGTATCTCGATGACTACTTGGGTTACATAGATAGGTATATATACACATATTTGTTAGACTCATTAATGGAACACTTAAAATGTATACATTTTACTCTGCGTGTACTTTACCTCTGTAGACTTTAATAGAAAACTCTTAATGAACTCTATTTAATGGCAGAAATGTGTGGAGGTAAAATGTTCTATCTGTTTCAGAATGGATTGTTACAAGAATAGGTGAATGTTTACCTGGTAATCTAAAGAGTAGGACAGGAATTGTAGCACCTCAACTTGAAAACATTTCATAACAAAATGAAAACAATACACTCTGAATCCTCCCTATTTGCTGCATTGTTACACCGTTTGGATGGCCACGAGCTGTTCTACCCACATGGGCATGGTGTCCTCTCATTTTCCTAACAGCTCTTTAAGTAAATCCTGATCTTGGATGGCTTCTCTGTCTTCCGCAGCACCGGGCCTTGGGTAGGAAGACAGAATGATGCCCTCTCTTGCTTGATTTCCACGTGGGGAGGTTCCCTAGTTCAATCCTCCACCTCAAGAGCAGCGGCAGCTGAACCTCAGTGAGCCACAGGTGCAGCCCTGCAGCCTTCCTTGCCTCTGCTGCCCCCATATTATCACAGCTGCTTTGAGCAAATTGGCCTTCATCCGGGTCAAACATGGTGTTGCTCTAAGTAGCCAACTTCCCATTTGCTCACTTTCTCTGGCTCTTAATTCTGTCATTTGGTGACGAGGGAAAAAAATTAACTCAAAATTGCACAAGGTCGATGTTGTCAAGAGATTATATTTGGGAGAGTGGGGTAAGCAGAGACAGGAAAGGAGGAATAGTAAGGGCTACGGATACATCCACCAGGTGATCCCCCAAAGGGATGGTCCTAGATGATGCACCATGAGTTAGAACTGTGTGGCCTATAGTCACTGCAAAATGAGGACGTCAAATCCTGCATGGGTCACGATTCCTACTGTGCAAAAACAAACTACGTTTGAAGGAAAATGTGCCAAATGTGAACATGTTTGTGTTTAGGAGTAGAATTGGTCTTTCTTTCTTCTTTCTTTCTTTCTTTTTTCTTTCTCTCTCCCTATTTCTTCTTTCACCTCTGAAGAATCTTTTTAAAGCAACTTTCATACTTTCAGGGCAACGATAATAAAACCACTGGTCAGAAACCAGCCAAGGTGGGCGTGGGGGGTGAGTTGCCGATTCCCGCTGGCCCAGAGTCTTCTGCGCTCATGCGGATGCCAACCCAGCGAGGCGGCAGTGTCAGCTCTTGGCAGCACATGGTGGAATACGAGCTCGACAGACTCCCCTTCTGCCCACAGGCTCTGAGTAGCTGTCCACCTGGGTCCCAAACACTTGTGGCTTCTTAAAACCCCCTCCAATCCTTCCTCACTCATGACCTCTTCCCCATACCCCAAATGCATGGAATCGCCCTGAGATAAAGCATGTGCCCAAACGCACAAGCCTCTCTCACAAATAGCAGAAAATTAATAGATTCCCTTCTCCACCCCCATCTTTTAAAATCAACAAACACTTAAATAAACAAACAGGAAATAATTTCTTTGCAAATACCAACCTGCAAAAGTTGGCTGATACTTTTTAGCCAGTTCTTCTTTAGCTTGCCTCTGGGACATCACAGTTCATTTTCTCTAACTCTCACTACTTGGTAATAATTGAGAGACCAGAAGCAGCCTGAACATTTTTAAGTCATTAAGCCAAAATGCAAACGTTAAACCAGAACCCTGCTAGGTCTCACAGCTGTTTCTGAAGCTGAATGGAGGCCAACTTTTATTAAATTATGCACCCAGTGTGCCTTTTATTTCCTCGATGAGAATGCTGTTCATAAATTATTATGTGGGTTACTCTAATCAGTTAATTTCTATAATTTTTGGCCTTCAGGTAATTTCATTGTATTGTGCAAAGTAGACTGAACACTTGGAACTTTTAAAAGGTAGTGATTTGGTTTTTGAACTGAAAACATTGTTGGGTCAGAGAATGTATCCCTTGGGGTTCCGTGCCTACAGAGTCCTTCAGAGGCCTTTCCTTCTTATTGGATTACTCCCCCAGGATGCAAATACACAGGGCCCCTTTTTGCAGGGTTCTAACTGTATCTCATAAGCACAAAAGCCTCACATGTTCAGAAGGAAAAATAAATCAAACAGTTCCAGGCTAGACTTTCAAGAATAATGTGACTTGGACTTGTGGACAGAGTGCTGACATCGGGCTCTGGACACTTTTCTAGCAGAGTTTGTGTCCAATCTCTTAGGTAAGTGGCTGGGCCAGGCCATCTGCCCAGTGAGAAAAATTTCTCCAAAGCTGCTAGTGTAGAGTGGGACAGGCATTACCACTGAGCCTATGTGTGCTGTGTGCAGCAGAAAACATAAGTAAAACCTGGTGCCTCCTGCCCTCCGAGGGTTCACACTCCAGGACTAATTCCTGGCACAGAACAGGCTCCTCTCTGGTTTGAATATGGGAACCCTATAATTCAAAGTGATGGCACTATGAGGCAGTGGAAGACTTCATTGATGGTGAAAAATGCTGCTTTGTTTGGTTGTAAGCAAAGTGCAGTTTTAACTCATGCCCTATCTAGTAGCTCTGTGACCTGAGGGACAATCCCTAGCCCTGCTGTTCCTGCTTCCTCACCTGGAAAGAAAGGGAATAATGATCGAGTCCCTGTCAAAATTAGTTAAGGTTTGAAAAGCAACTAGGACAGTATCTCACTCAGGTTTTCAATTTTTTCATTCTGCTTAATGACCCGGGGATGAATTGAGCACGGTACTGGTCTTCTAAATATTACCAAGTTACAGGAGTTGCAGGGTTAGAGAGATGAACTACAGATAGTCCAGGAGAAAAATGGCAGAGAAACTGGCTGGGGAAAAATATCAAAGATACCTGTTCAGAATGGCATTTGTCAAAAAAAAAAACTATATTGTGTTTACTTAATCAATATTTGTGGGCACATGCCTATAATCTCAGCACTCTGGGAGGCTGAACGGGAGGATTACCAGTTCAAGCCAAACCTGGGTGACTTAGTGACTTAATGAGACCCTGTCTCAAAAACAAAAAAGGACTGGAGATCGACCTCAGTATGAAAACTCTGGGTTCAATCCCCTGTACTTTAAGAATTAGTGGGACAATTTAGAAATAAAGATCCATCATGTAATGGGTAGTTAAATTTAGCAAATAAAGTACAAATATGAATTACTATCATCCAATGGCTATATGATGGGTGGGTGAATGGATGGACGGATGAGTAGAAGAAAACATAGATCTCTAGACCAATGCTTGGAAACTGTTTCTTTTAAATATCTTTTAAGTATTCCAACAGTTCTCCATGGTTAAGGAAGGACACGATGCTTTGCCCAGATTAACAGTGAGCTGAACCATGAGTAACAGCTCCCAACTTTGTGATCAACACACAATACTTTTTCCAATTACATCACACTCAAGACTTTCTTTCTAAGAACATATTCGATCCTCATTTGAATTCTGGAACCCTAGATGGCATTGCAGTGAGGACCCATGAAACACAGCACTGACCCAGCCTCTTTGATTTCTGTGGTGCTCACTCCACCCACCTGTGCTTCTCTTTCGGTTAAATTGGAGCCAAGTGATGAATTCCAGCTACGGGCAGGAGAGATGACATCACCACAGAGCCAAGACACGTGAGAGGTGTCATGTGACACTCTGGATGATGTAACTGCAACCCTCCGGATTCTCTCTTCACCCAAATTATTAATGAATATGAGAAATCTAGGCCCCATCAACCCACCCTGGACATGTGGAGCTAGGAGAAAAACAACAACTTTTATTGTGTTCAGTCATCACAATGTCCTGGTTGCCTGTTACCTCAGTAGAGCCCCTCCGACCCTGACGAATGCAGGACAATCTGGGTGCACATGTAGAGTAAGGCCAGGTGCGCAGTGACATGATTCACGTGATCCAAGAACCATTTGGGATGATGGGATTTGTCCTGGAAGGACAATGGGATTTAGGAAAGGGTTGTCTTTAAAAAACAGCTGGTGATTGTGACACATATTCCTCATGCAGAAAATAATATAACTCATCAACTCAGCAGCTGCGTAGATTTAACAAAAGTTCGCATTTTGCCCTTTCAGCTTCTGCTGCTTGTATTAATAAAAATAGTGAGGCCTGGGCTGAAATGCACAGCCAGCTCCCAGTGATGATGGAGGATTTGTTCCAGACCCGGGGGTTACCACAGTCTGTGCATGGCCTTACGAGAGATGGCTGTGGAGGTCCGTGAGGCGCCCCTCTCACTGGCCACAGCCAGTGGAGCTGTTGTGCTTGGGGAGGCCCGAAGGTCCGTGGGGCGCTCAGACAGCAGTGTAACCAGTCCTGCAAGGTCACTTTGGTTGTACGTTCTTGGAATGGTGTAGGGGTTTGTCTGTTTTTGCTTTTTTTCTTTCTTTCTTTTCTCTCTCTTTCTCTCTCTCTCTCTCTCTCTCTCTCATTTCTTCTTTTCGCTTCTTTTTTTAACTTTGTATGTTTATGTATTTGTCATACAAATTTTGTACACATTTGTCATACAAATTGGTCACATTCATCGTAGGAAATTTGTGCCTGTACTTACGTATCTTGGTTCTTTTTTCTCTCATCTCCTCCCCTCCCTTCAGCCCTTCTCCCCTCCCCACTTACAAAAGCTTTGTTTCCATTTTTCTTTCTGTCCTCTTTTGTTCCCTTTTCTCCTCTTTCCCTCCCGCTCTCCTCTTCCTCGCTCCCCTGCCCATGTGACCATGTTCTTCCTACTGCCTCATATCTATTCTACATTATGTTCCCTGTTTACCCTTTAGGTTTCTCCCGTGAGAGGCACACTGCAATATCTAAACTTATGCATCTGATTTATTTCATTTAAGATTGTGGTCTTCACACACATGTGTGAGTACTGAACAGTTTCTCTGGTGTGAAAAACTAAAGTGTTAATAAGATCCAAACTGTATAACTGATAATGTGAAATAGGAAGAAATGGGCTAAAGGTGTAGGGGAAGCGGGAAGGGTAGGGGAAAGGAAATAAGGGGCAAGAAAAAATATGACAAAAGGAAAAAATGGAAACAAAGTCTATGTAAATAGGGGAGAAGGGGGTGAAGGGAGGACAGGGGTGTGGGGAAAAAATGAGAACCAAGACCTGTCATGTAAAGGTACAAGATCCCAATGATGAATGTAACTGTACTGTATCCCTAAAATGTACCAACAAACTCAATAAGATTAAAAAAAAAAAAAAAAAGACTGTGGTGTTCAGGGGCTGGGGATTTAGCTCACTGGTTCCTCCACCTGCCTCACAAGCCCAAGGTCCTGAGTTCGGTCCCCATACCAAAAAAAAAAAAAAATTATGGTCTTCCTACAGATGACTCAGGTTTATCCTTCCTAATGGCAGAATAGTACTTCCTTGTGTATAAGTGCCACATTTTCTTTAGCCATTCATCTGTTGGTGGCACATGGGCTGTTTCCAAGAATTAGTTATTATAAATTATGCTGCTATAAACATGGGTGTGCATACATCACTGTGCTATGATGCTTTTGACTCTTTCAGGAAAATACCTAGGAGGCTAATAGCTGGGTCAAATGGAACCTCTAGTTCTAGTGTTTTGAGGAATCTCCACACCGATTTCCACAGTGCTACCAGTTTACACTCCCACCAGCAATGAAGAAGGGTTCTTTTTTCCTCACAGCCTTGCTAGCATTTGTTATTGGTCAATTTCTCGACAGCAGCCATTCTTTCTGGAGTGAGACTGAATCTCAGTGTTGTTTTAATTTGCATTTCTTCAAAGATGCTGAGCAATGGGAAAAAATGAGAACCAAGACCTGTCATGTAACGGTACAGGATCCCAGTGATTAATGTAACTGTACTGTATACCAAAAAAGTACCAATAAACTCAATGAGGAAAAAGATGCTGAGCATTTTTTCTTACAGTCATTTGCCATTTGTACTTCTTCATCTGAGAAAATCCTGTTCATTTCAGATACTCATTTTTGGCCTGGGCTTTTAAATTGGGGGGGGTCTGATTTTTTTTTTTTTGAGTTCTTCGTACATTCTAAATGTTAGTCTTTTGTCTGAGGAGCAACAGATAAAAATTTTTTCCCATTCTGTGGGTTGTCTTTTCACTCTATTGGTGTTTTCTTTTGCTTTGCAAAAGTTTTTTGATTTGATGTGATCCCAGTTGTTGATTCTTTGCAATACTTCCTGTGCAATCAGGATTTTGTTCATAAAGTCTTTGCCTACACCTGCCTTCTACAGTTTTACCTATTCCATCTTCCAAAAGATTTAGTGTTTCTATTTTAATATTTAGATCTTTGAGCCATTTCTATTTTAGTTTAGTGCATCTTGAAAAATATGGGTCTAGGTTCAATTTTCAGCATGTGGAAGCCAGTTTTTCCAGAACCATTTATTAAGAGGCTATTTTTCTTGCAGTAAAGGCATTTGGCCCTCTTTTCAAAGATAAGGTGGTGGAGTGTGCTTGGAGTTGTTTCTGCATCTTCTTCTATTCCGTGGATCCTTGGGCCTGCTTTTTTTGCCAGTACCGTGCTCTTTTTATCATGGTACCTTTATCTCATAACTTCAAATAGGGTATTGTGATGTCCCCTGCCTTGCCTGGGATTTCTTTCACTGTTCTATGTCTCTTCTGGTTCCACGTGAATTTTAGGATTGTTTTCTCCAGTTCTGTGAGGTAAGCTATTGGTATTTTGATTAATATTGCATTAAATCTTTATAACACTTTTGGAAACATGGCCATTTTTAATATATGAAAGACCCAAATCCATGCAGCCAGGAATGAAAATGGCAAAATCAAAAACAAACCCTTTAGAAATCCAGAAGATCATCGATATGTGCTCTGAGAATTTGTACTGTAATGAGATGGAAAATGTAGAAGAAATAGGCAGATTCCTAGATACACACAAATTGCCAAAGCTGTATCAAGAAGTTATAAAAATTCTAAATAACCCAATATCAGTCCATGAAATTGAAGAAGTAATTTAAAAACTACCAACAGAGAATTCCATGTCATGATAGATTCACTGCTGAATTCTATAAGAACCTTAGAGATCTGATGCTGCTACTCCTCAAACTTTTTAATGAAATTGAAAAGGAAGCAACCATTACCCTGATACCAAAACCAGAGAAGGATTCAACCAAAAAAGAGAACTTCAAGCCAATCTATTTAATTAACATAGACACAAAAATCAATAAGATACTGGCAACCAGAATGCAGCAAATCATCAGGAAGATTATACACCATGACCAAGTAGGATTCATCCCAGGTATGCAGGGATGGTTCAACATACACAAATCAATAAATGTTAATGGAATCAAGAACAAAAACCACACAATCATCTCAAAAATGAAAGTTTTCATTGTAAATTCAGGAACAAGACAAGGGTGCCCACTATCACCACTCTTGTTCAATATTGTTCTGGAAACATTAGCCAGAGCAATTAGACAAGAGAAAGAAATAAAAGAAATATGAGTAAGAAAAAAGTTAAATTATCATTATTTGCTGATGGCATGATACTCCACATAGAAGACCCCAAAAACTCCAAGACTCCTAAAATTAATGACCAAATTCAGCAGAGTAGCAGGATACAAAGTAGACACCCCAAAATCAATAGCCTTCTTGTATACAAATAATAAACTCTCTGAGAAAGTACAGAAACAACACCCTTCACAAGAGCATCAAGAAAAACGAGATACTTAGGAATCAAGATAATGAAGGAAGTGAAAACTATAGTGCTTTGAAAAAGGAGATCAAAGAGAATATTAGGAAATGGAAAGATACCCCTTGCTCTTGAATAGGCGGGACGAAGGTAAGGAAAATTCCTTTCTTTCTTATCCCCCATCTTCCCTCTGTCCCATTTCTCCTTTCATCTGACCCAGGAGGTGTCTGTATGCGTGCAGTGAGGAGTAAGAATTAATTTACTCTCCATTGATCGAGAACTAGATTGAACTCAATAGTTAGGTTCAACACTGACCATATGGGGAAATTTTATTTGGTTCTCATCCAATTCAATTTGCGACCAGAATCAAGGAAAGAATGAAGTTCACAATTCCAAATTTCAAGTCATGGTACAAAGCTACATTGATAAAAACAGCATAGAACTGGCACAAAAACAGACATGTGGATCAATGGGACAGAATAGAAAATGCAAAAACAATCTCAGGCACCTTCAGCCATGTGATCCTTGACAAAGGGGCCAAAAACATATATTGGAGAGAAAATAACCAGTTTAACAAATGGTGCTGGGAAAATGGGCTGTCCACATGCAGAAGACCAAATCAAAACTCATATCTCTCGCCATACACTAAAATAAAATCAAAATGGATCAAAGCCTTAAATATTAAAAACAGAAACATTGAATCTGCTGGAAGATAAGATAGGTAAAATTCTTGGAGACGTAGGCACCCAAACCGACTGTACAAGAAATGACATCAAGAATCAACAAATGGGATTATATCAAATTGAAAAATCTACACAGCAAAAGAAACAATCAGTAGAGTGAAGAGACAACCTACAGAATGAAATTTGGCCAGCTCTTTCTCTAACAGACAACTACTGTCTGGAATATATAAAGAGCTCAAAAAAGTAGATCCCCCAAAATAAAGAACCTAATGAAAAAATCGGCAACCAAAATGAATACCCACTTCTCAGAGGAAATATAAATGGTCAGTAAATACATGGGAAAATGTTCACCATCACTGACCATTAGAAGAAAAGAAAACCAACACTGCAATTCCATCTTATTTCTGAAAGAATGTTTATCATCAAGACATCCAATAATAACATGCACTGGTAAGGCTGCAGGAAAAAAATGTATGTCCCTTCTACATTGTCGGTGGAAACGTAAACTATTATGACCACTGTGGAAATCACTATGGAGATTCTTCAAAAAACTAAAAATAGAAATTCCACTTGGCCCAGCTATTGCCTTTCTAGGTAGCTTTCAGAAAGAGTTAGAGACACTGCTTCAAGTGAGACGTGCGTACCCCCATTCATAGCAGTGTGACTCATAAGAGCTAAACCTTACAAGCAGTCTGCATGTTCATCCACAGTCGAATGGGGAGAGGAAACGCGGTGTCTACACACAGTGGAGCGCTACTCTGCCACAGAGGAAAATGGATGCATTTTGAGACTGCGGTGTCAAGTAAAATACGTCAGATGCACGAGCATAAATACCACACGGTTTCCTTACATGAGAAGCCCAAATATAAAGGACTTACAGAGTAAAATAGAAGACAATAAAAAATAGGGAGGTAAATTCTTTGCAAATGGGGAAAGGAACGTAGGCATGGGTAGAGGGGAGAAGGAGAAGAGGGTGAGGGAAAATTAAAAGAATTGAGCTGCGTTAAAGATGTGTGCCAACCCCCCATGATGAACATAATATTCGTACTACAAACATGTGCTAATAAGAATTTTTAAATCTTTAAAGAAAAATAAACAAAGTGGTATAGCACTTGCATATCCCCTATGGACCTCTTCTGATGCACCTTAAATCATGTTGGTTGCTTATAATACCTAATAAATGTAAATACTACTTAAATAGTCATCATGCTGCATTGTTTAGAGAATAATAAAAAAAGTCCTTACCTGTTTAAGATAGACAAAAAATTTTCAAATATTTCAACCTGCACAGGTTGACTCTCAAATGGAGATAAAGAGCCAACTACACATATTTCCCAACCATCGTCCTACCCCACCCACCCCATCCTTCTTCATCCATTTTTCCCTCTTTCTCGTGGTTTGTACAGCTATTTCAAAGTAAGGAATATGTGGCCACTTTATTATTAAATGTCACCCTCCTTAAGTCAAGGATATTTTCTGTAAGTTAGTTTCAAAGTTCTTTCAGGAGAAAAAATAACCAGTTTGGGGTTTTGTTTGCTTTCAGACTTTAGTGAAACTTCTGTTTAAGTCTTAAGCCAAGGCCACTAAGCTCTCACTCTTCTTGATCTCAGTTTTCCTAACCTTTCTGTGCTCCTGTTCCCTGAGTGTCACTCGGGGTCCAGACGTGAAATGAAAGCTGCATGCAGGAGAGGACTCTGAAGAAGACTTAATGAAGGATCAACTTGTGCAGGCATGGGCGTGACTGACCCTAAGGGACTCCGAGAAACAGGGAAATAAGCCAGACCCAGCAATGGCAGAAAGCCATCCCCAGGTCCGGAACCTGAGGAGTCCCCAAACTGGAAGCAGGAACCACTTAACAGAAGCAGCTGCTCGAGGTGAGGAGCTCACCTTATTATCCTGTGACACCATGGTTTCACCTGCAGTCTCCTGGTGAATTCTGCTGGGCATACCCGACTCGAATCCAGAAGACAAAGGGACAGCTCATTCTGCACAGAGAACAGCAGCTGATTAGCAGGCACACAGAAAACCCAGCACACTCCAACACTTGTCCCTCATCGTTGAGCTATTCTGATGAATAGTTGAAAAATATTTAGTTAGTTAAAGCACAGCCTCTGGCACATATAAATGCTTAGCAAACGTTGTCTTATTGCTGTATTATTTATTATTCCACATCATCAATTTACCTCCCAAGTACAAGATATGCAAAATGATATTTTTAAAGAACAGTAGAGATGAATTCCTTCTGAAAACCTATCTTATTGTGGCCTCAGGAACTTTCATTAATGTATTCATCCTTTCTGTTCGCTTGTTTGTAATGACAAATTTGCCAAAGAATTTTCTTCAAAGGTGTGTGCTTTTACTATACACATTCAAAAGAAAACCTCTCATTTTTTCTGAGGAGGTCCTTTCCTTGGATCCAACATCCACTGCCTGCTGGGGAAAACCAGCTCTGACAAAATGGAAGTGATTTCCTGCAAGGCACCTGCTGTTCCAACCGATTCAGTATTTGTCCCAATTCCCACGTCCAAAGCTGGTATCAGGGGGAGTTTCGGGTTTATTCATGGCTTCACAATGGCCTGAACGTGCCTCAGCATGAAGGACGCCGGCAGATTTTCACTGGATCTTCCCCCTTGGACAGAGAAAGGTAATTTCTGAAAACCAAAGTGCTCATCAAAATCTCAACACTAGAGTGCAAAATATAAATTGGCTATCAGTACCATTTACATCAGAGGCTTCTCTTGTCTTGTGGCCAATCATTTTGTAGCAGACACCTCCTACGGCAATCCCAGCAACACAGCTCAGTAACTTATAGATTAAACCCTGACTAATACAGCGTCACCAACTTTCCACCCGTTCCTGGCCAGGGCACCTGAATGCTGGATACCTGTACCTAGGAAAGGAGTTCAAGGCTTACTTCAACGGCAGCTCTAAGTGACCTTGGCAGTTGTTCATCCTTTTTGGACCTCTGTTTCTTCAACTGTAAAAAGGAAATAATAATGTGCTTCAAGGACTGTTGTGAAGATTAAGTGAATTAATCGATGTAAAGCCCTCGGTACAGTGCCTGGCACTTATTCATTGAATAAATATTTATTGGGTGCCTGGTATGTGCTAACTACCACTTTGGACACTAGTACTAGAGATTTAGAACTCCTGCCTTCTTTGACCTTGCATGCTACTGGAGGGAGTAAGATATAATATGCATGAAGACAATAAACAGGCAACTTATAGAGCATGTTAGAAGGTGATGAACCGCATAGAAAAAAAGACAGAGCAAGACAAGGGGGCCCAGGCTGCCATTAAGTCATGGGGATGAGTCTGAAGGTGGCTAGGACAGTTCATAGAGGACATTAGAGCAGGTAACTAAAAAGTGATGAGCGTGTGAGCTATGGCAACACCTGGCAAATGTTCCAAGCAGCAGAAAATAGCCAGGGCAAGCAGGCTGAGACAGGACATGCCCTGATGTGTTCACAATCAGTCAGGGCTTCAGAAGCGGTCCATCCGAACAGATTTGGAATCAGCAGGATTTCGTGATGTGGGGTGTGAGAGATAAAGCAATCAGGCGTGAATCCTCTGCAGGTGAAAGGACAGCCTTGCCCTTTCCCAGCCCGGTGAGCCGGCCAGCCTCTTCTTTCTTACTAATATGTACTTTAAACTTCCAGGATTTCTCCAGACTCTCATCCCGTGCCAAAACCAGTGTGCTGTGTTCCTCTACTGTGTACTCCTATCCGTGGATAGCAACTGAGCTGAAGTCCCTCTGACACAAATGTTCATAGGATAAAACCATCAACACCACATACTTGGGGCACTGCCCACTCAGCATTAATTTCTGGGCTAAATTGTCTAACAGGTCGGACAGGATTGGAGTGCCTCGCTCCCTGATGAGTCAGAGCTGGGCTTTCAGCTTGTCCCCAGTCACCTTGGTCCTTAGCCCTTGGAGTGTCCTGAACCACTCTGATCATCTGATGGGCATGGACCCCCCCTGAAAATGTATGCAGGCAAACAGAGCTGTGAAGAGAGCCTTTCTCAAGGGCTACAGGCACCCCCTTAAAGTTCTTCTGTAAACCTACCCCAGACCCCAAGCTGTGAACACCTGCCCAGAAGCAAAGTCGAAAATAACTAAAGTATTACGTAGGTATTTATGATCAGTTAGAGCAGACGATTGGTATATGTGGTTTAAAAAGAGTACACAAGGGACCAGGATCTAGCACAGTGCTTCCGCCGCTTGCCTGGCAAGGCACAAGGTCCCGGGCTCAATCCCCAGTACCAAAAAAAAAAAAAAAGAAGTACACGAGATAAAAGAATACAAAAGGCAATTAAAGGGTCTCCTACTCACTCCTATCTTTTGCACCGACTCCTAATAGATCCTTGCATAAGACCCAGACATGGGTGTGTGTGTGTGTGTGTGTGTGTGTGTGTGTGTGTGTGTGTGCACGTGCATGCTTCTTTTCAAACAGAAGGTGGCGCCCTGCACACCTTGCTCTGCGTCTGGCTTTTCTCACTTGGCGCCATCTTGGAGGTCGTTCTCAGGGCAGGTACCTTAAGCTCTCCTCCACTCTTCTTCAGCCTGCTATACCTGGCTCTTCTTGGTGAATACTTAGGGCTTGTCTAGTCTTTAAAGAACATCCTGCACTGAATAACCTTGAACACATCTGCTTGTTCTCATTTGGGAGCCCATTTATAATAAAAACTCCCAGAAGTAGGATGGCAGGACCCAATGACAATGCACATTTTACATTTCATAGTTTTCCCTGATGTCCTCCAAGGGGGCTCTGCCAGTTTAACCTCTACAAATAAAATCACCAAATATTCTAATAACATTACCACAGGTTTCCAAGAACTGCAATTATTACATTTTATTTTAATTTAAAAAATCCATTATACTGAAATGCTTCCTGGCCTGAAGAGTCCAACCGTTTCACCAATTATTCTCTCAAAAGTAAACAATCTAACCCATATGTGCACATTTATCTCAACCCAAAAAGCAAAGACAAGCCTTCGGATAAGCTTTAAGAATGCCTGTCTTAGCCAGACATAGTGGCACACGCCTGTAATCCCAGCATTCAGGAGGCTGAGGCAGGAGAATCACTGCAAGTTCAAGGCCAGCCTGGAATATGTAGTGGATCCCTGTCTCATCGAAAACAGAGTGCCTGTCTTGTTCTTGGGAGACTCTTCCTTGAGGATAACTGCTCCACCCATTATTGAGAGCAGCCCACAATAATGTTCTCTCAGAATTAAAGTTCGCCTCAATTCCAAGGCAACCTCGTATGAAAAACCCAAATCAGAGAGAAAGGGGGATTTTTAACTATTAGTATGTTTGTGTGCATAAGAAACATTCCTCGTGGGAAACCGGTGCATACACATGCTGCATTTTCATCCCTCCCGGTCCCCTTTCATCCCACCTCTCCACCCATCCCAGACCCCTAAAGAGAGAAAAAAGTTTAAATGATCAAAATTCCCAGAAAAGTGAAAGCTGTCAAGGCCAGGATTCATTCTCATTTCAACCAGTTTCAGGAGAGAGCTGCTGGGCCACAGTTTCCAGTATCACCAAAGCAATTGCTCATTAGGGCACAGTGAGACAAATTTTCCCCTCTTTTTGAGCTGAACATCCCATGCTTTCAGAATCAGACGCATAGTACTTAGCATGTTTGAAAGGGAGTGAGAAGTCCCGTTAAAGTGTAGGGAAAGAGCCGAGTGCGGTGGCACACGCCTGTAATCCCAGCACTCGGGAGGCTGAGACAGGAGGATCGCTGCGAGTTCAAGACCAGCCTGGGCTACAGAGGGAGTTCTAGGGCATTCTCAACTACAAAAGCAAAAAAAAAAGAGTGTAGAGAAAGAAGTAAATCCGGTCCAGGATGCAGCACCGAAATTCCTTCTATTCATTCCAAAGGAATAGAGATGCAACTCAGACTGACCTCTGGCAGAAAAACTTCAGCTAGATCACTTGTCAGACACACTTTGATTCCATCCACAAATGTCTCTCTCTTTGTCTCCCTTTTCTCTTCTTCCCCTGGGCATCCTCAGAAAAGATGTTTCCCAGAAACTGCAGGCCTACATCCCATACAATGGAGGGACAGCATCTCCTCCTCTGAATGCCTAGAGCAAAACTACGGGCTCTAAAGCACAGCCATGAAGTGCGCTCAGTGTTACACCAATCCTGCACCTTATTCCCGCTCTCCCCTCTCCTCCTGTCAGCTCCTTCAGAAGGTTCTTCCAGGAGTAAGGGAAAGAAAGCTCAGAAGGGAAAAGCAGGCTTTTTTTAGCAGGTGGTAAATGCATAAATAGTTGCATAGACATACAAGGGCATATTATGCTCTGCACTACAAGGAAATGCACACACTCTGCACTACAGGTGCACACCTGTAATCTCAGCTACCCAGGAAGCTGAGACAGGAGAATCAAGCTCAGCCTGGGAAATTTAGTGAGATCCTGTCTCAAAATAAAAAATAAAAAGGACTTGGGATATAGCTCAGTGGTAAGACATTCCTGGGCTTGATCCCCATAACCACACATACACACATACACACACACACACACACACACACACAACACACACACACACACACACACACACACAGAGACAGAGAGAGAGAGAGAAAGAGAACAAAGCTAATCTCCAGTATACACCATACAAAGATTAACTCAAAACTGATCCAAAGGCTAATATGTAAAAGATAAAACTGAAAAACTTTTAGAAGAAAACATAGGGGTAAATCTTGGTGACCTTAGATAGTGTGATGGATTCTTTAAAATGACAATAAAGATATAAACAACAAAAGAAAAAATAAGGTGGACTTCTTTTGTGCATCAAAGGACACTTTAAAACATGGAAGAGTCTAGTACCAAGAATCTATTTAAAAATTACTACAGCTCAACAACAAAAAAACAAAAGAGCCTATTTTTAAATTTTGAATTGAAAGTCATGAAGTAAGCAAAAGATTTGAATAGTCATTTCTTTAAAGAATATGCACAAATGTTCAATTAACACATGAAAAGATTCTTAACATCACTGGTCATTAGAGAAATGTAAGTCAAAACCACAAGGAGATACTACTTTATGGCCACTGTGATGGCTATAACAAGAAAGAAAGAAAAGAAGGAAGGAAGGAAAGGGAGAGAAAGAAAGAAAAACAAAGAAGGTGGGAAAGGAAGGGAGAGAATGAAAAGAGAGAGAGGAAGGAAGGAAGGAACTAAACAAGTGTCAGCAAGTATGTGAAAAATATGGAACCCTCATGCATTGCTAGAAGAGATGCAAAATTGTGCTGTGACTTTGGTAAATAGGTTCGCAGTTCCTCATAAAGTGGAGGAGAATTATCCTATGACCCAGCAATTTCACGCCTCAATATATATCAAAGAGATGAAAACAGATATTCAAATACTTGTGCACAAATGCTCAGAACAGCACTATTTGGAATAGCTGAGAGTGGAAACCACTCAAATGCCCATCCATTGGTGAATAACTAGATAGAATGTGATATATCCAGGTGATGGAATATTATTCTGTCATCTATAAAATATTACATGTAATAGCAAGGATGAGACTCAATATCCTGCTAAGTAAACAAAACTAGACACACAGGGCTGGGGATTTAGCTCAGTGGTTCTGTCACCTGCTTTGCAAGTGTGAGGACCTGAGTTCGATTCCCAGAACCAAAAAAAAATAGACACAAAAGTACACATATTCCATGGTTCCATTTATATGAAACATCCAGAACTGATAAATCGATAGAAACAGAAGACGGTCATTTTTGCCAGGAACTATTGGAAGCAGAGACTAGGGTTGAGTGCTTATTGAATTTGGGGTTTCCTTCTACAGAGGTGAAAAAATGTCTTGGAATTAGACAGAGGCAGTGTGACAGCTGGGAAGGATTCTGATCCAATTTAACACTTTAAAATGGCTACTAGCTCATTTGATGAGATGTCAATTTTACCCAGCTTTTGAAAAGAATCATTTTAAGAAGAAACAAAGAGCTGATGGTTGCTACAAAATAATTACCTTGAAAGCATCGTGCTAAGTAAAAGAAGTGCAGACAGATCACGTGTTGTAAGATGCCTGGCGGGGACAACTTTTCAGAGACAGGAGGCAGATGAACAGTTGCCAGGGCTGGGGGAGGACTCGGGGCTTGGAGAATGACCGCTGAGGGGTGCGCGGTTGGTTTTTACAAGAATGAAAGTGATCGAGGTGATAGCTGTCCAACTGTGAATGTACTAAAAACTATTGAATTGCGTGCTTCGAACAGGCAGATAGTGTGGGAGGTGAATCTTAGGTGAATCAGAGAAGCTGACTTTTAAGGAAGCGTGCGCTGAGAAGTCCTGACTCCCAGCCTGGAATTCAGATCCCAGTCACGCAGCGGAGGCTATGGAACAACAGCGCTGTGAGCTAACACAGGGAGTTGTTTCCAAACACCGGGCTTGGGCAACTTATTGCACAGCAGTAGAAAATGAATATCCACATCTCTGAGGAGCAGGAGAGACTTCAGGCGGCGCTGTGATCCGTCCGCTCCCAGCCTGCTAAGGAGGGGGCCCTGCTATCAGTCAAGATGAGGCGGGGGAGGGACGATCTCCTCCACTGCCTGAGCTCAGTAGGAATTCGAGTCACGAACAGGATGAATTTGGGTCCGTGGAGCCGTACAGCCAGGTAAATGCGCCAGGAAAAGTACCGTGTTTCTGGGGCTAGGACACCAGGGTCCTCTGCTGGCTTGCTCTGCCTTTGATCGAAGGAAAAGCTCCTCACCCCGTCCACAAGCACCTGCAAGGCCACGGCCCTGCTAACTTCACCAATCACCGCTCTCCCACTTAGCCAACACACTCTTGCTTCATTAGTTTTTTCTCAGGACCGGAAGTAGCTGATCGCTTTCCCACCTTGGCCCTCTTGCACCTGCTGGACCTGCTGCCTAAAATGCTCTATCCTCCCCACTTGCCTTGGCTGACTTACTCTTCAAGTCCATCTGAAGGATCTTCTCTCTTTTCACTTGCAAAGTTTCCGAGAAGACCTTCATAAATGCTAAATCCAAACTGGGTTTTTCCTCACATACAGGGTTGCTGCACCTGCCTCTGCCCATCCTGGACTTGAAGATTTGCACACATGTTGTGTATTTGCTGGCTTACGTGTTCACCCTTTGTCTCGATCGTGAGACCAGGGCCGTGTCTGGATATTCAGTTGCTGCTTTCCCCGCTCCTGGAAGGGGGCCGGGCTGGGGATGTGCAACGAGGCGAGGTGCTGCAGAGTCTCACATCCTGAATCCCAAACACACCCCACCTGCATCTTGGGGCTCCCTTATCCAGGTAGGAATTTTGCTTTAGCCTCGCTTTACAAATGGAGAAAGTGAGAGTCCAAGAGATTCAGAAGCCGCACAGCTTCTCAGAGCACAACCAAGCTTGGAACCTTGTTGTTCCACTGGTATCTGATATCCTTGGTCTTCATGAAGCTTCTGAAAAATCGTGATGCTCCAAGGCCTCTCTGCATCCAGCCCCTGCCCAACTCAGCTGCAATAAATTAGGGCCAGAGAAATGGGGCCATGCAGAATCTGAGGGGAATTATAAAGCCGCAGGCTGAGAGCAAGCCCCCACTAGACCCCAGGGCTCTCCTGCAGGATATGGGTTCTGTGTGCACAGGGCTCTCGTTCACTGCTCCCGGTAAAGCTGCGCACTCGATGAATGTTTTTTGAAACAATTGTAAAAATTAATATGATAAGATCAGGGCATCACAGGTAGGCACATAGCCAGTGTCTCACCATAAGTGGAATTCCAGCCCATAGAAGTATGTTTGCCAGACCGGTTTGCAGTTACTTTAGGGTAGCTCAACAGTGACACAGCTAACATTGGGGGCCGGATCGTTCTCTATACGGAGGGCATTGCAGCATCCCTGGCCCCTGCTCCCCAGAAGCCAGTACAACCTCTCCACACCCCCAGGGCCCAGCGGTAGGGTGCTTACCTACCATGTGTGAGGCCCTGGGTTCTAAGACAGCACCCAAAACAGAAAGCCCACTACAGGGACCAAGATCACCTTCTGCCCCCAGCCTCACCCCTCGCACCAGGAGAACCTCGAACTCAGAGAGGCAGAGCTTAATCCTTCTCACCCCATGGCCTTCGGCCCTCAGAGAGATTTAACTGTGACAGAGAAATAAGCTACCCAGGTGCTTCCTGTGGAGTAGAAAGTGGATAAATTCTGTTTCCGGAGAAATAAGGAAAAGGAATCGGGAGGACTCTGCAGATCGCCACCAAGCAGTTCTGGCTGGAGACCTCCCTGGGGCTGGCAGGCCATCTCACGTGGGCTCCTGGAAAGTTCTCCGTGCAGATGGCTGCCCGACACCTGGATTCCATCTGAAAGGAGGAGTCACTCTCCCAGGGTTCCAGGGATCCTGTTAGCTCAATCTGGGTTTCTAGCACTGAAACAAAAGCGAATGGAGCCGAAGTAAAAAAAAATCACACCACAGACCACAACCTGAGGGCAGGGAAAGGGTGCCTCTTCTTCCATCAAAAGTTCTGCTAAATCAAGTAAACATCGAGGTCGAGGTTTTCATTACAGAGAGAGGGAGAGAGAGACAGAGACAAAGAGTATCAAAGCCATGCAGAGAATTTTCCAAGTGGTTCCACGAAACCTCTTTACACCTAGGAACTCATTTCCCCCGAAAGAGTTTCTTCCCTGAATCGTCTTTTTGAAAGCGTTTGTCTAACAGAACGCATCCTCACCAACCAACTCCCGCCCACAGCACAGATTCAGCGAGGGCATCTGACTCCGCCCCTTCCTGCCCGCCCACGGAGGAACCAGGGTGCTGGGCTGGAAATGCCAGGCCCTCGCGGTGGGCTGCTCTCTCTGCCCCCGGGCAGAACGTGGGAGGAAAGGTCAAAGGCAAAGCAATGTCCTGTTCCCCACTGCGAAAGGGCAGTCCAGGTGGGGTTCCTGGAGCCTCTCGCACGAATGTCACCTATTACTCACAGACAAGGAACCCTGCCGGGGGTTACAGTACCCTACAGAGCAATTTTTAAAATGTTCCTAATGCGGGTGAAATTTTCCTCTGACAAAATGTTAGAGAGACGCTGAATAAAAAGAAGAAACAACAGCCAGGCATGGGGGCTCACACCTATGATCCCAGAACTCCTCTGGGAAGCTGGGGCAGGAGAACTACAAGTTCAAGCCCGGCCTGAGGCCCGGTCTTAAAATAAAAGGTTAAAAAGGGCTGAGGTTATAGCTCAGTGCCAAGGCCTGGGCTTCAGTCCACAGTGAAGAGGAAGAGGAACCGGAAGAAGAAAGGGAGAGGGGAGAGCAGAGCACACGAAAGAGAGGGAGACGGACAGGGACGAGGAGAAAGGGCCCCAGGGAAACAGAGGCGCTAGAAATGGGCGCCAGCTATGCTTACACCGGAAACTGCCCCAAAACATCATTTTGCCAGGAGCTCCTTGCTGTGGGGAGCTCAGCTTTTTCCTGGGGTAAGACTGTCCCGGGACTGTCCCCGTGCTCTGAGGCCAGCACCAGCAGGAGACTCAGGGCAGGGGCAGGAGTGGCCATACACCCAGCACCTCAGTTGTTCTTCATCGGACGTCCCAGGGCTGGCACGGCTGGTTTCCTCCCTCCCTGGCTTGCAGATGGCTGTCCTGCCACCTCCCTGGTGTCTCTTCTTACAAGGACCCCAGGCGGATTGGGTTCCAGCTGCTCCACCAGCCTGATCGCCTCGACAAAGGCCCTAAGCACAGCCCCATCCTCAGGTGTGTGGGTTAGATCCTCAGCTGGAGCAGGAAGGGTGGCCATGACCGGTCCTTCCCTGACTCCTCTGCCCACGTTCCCAGGCTCTGGCCTAGCAGTGGCTGCACCCACAACAGACACAGCTTCTGCTGGCACCCGCCACTGCTCAGGACGTTTGCTCTGTTCCTTCCTCTGCCTCTGAATGGTAAAACTTTCCCACAAGTGTTCCTGGAGCTCATCCCCAGCTGTTTCCATTAACACAGCTCAAACACCTGCCCAAATCTGCCCTGAGATAAAATGACCCAGGGAAGTGAGTGGTGAGACCTTGAGGCTCCTTTGTACCACTGCGTGGCCACTTCATTTCCAGTCTGAAAGCACTGTGGCAATGGTATTCCACGGTGTGCACAGCTGTGGGTGTAGAAATTACAGAGCACAAAGGTATGTGCAGTAAGGTACATTCATCTCTATAATTTGCCTAAGACAAGGTTTCTCAACTTTGGAACTCATGCGCTGTTGACATTTGGGGCTGGATAATTTTCCACTATGAATAATGTGTTGTGCATTACAGGATGTTTAGCAACGTGCTTGTCCTCCATCCGCTAAGTGCCAGTAGCATCTAACCCCCAGTTGTGCCCCCACAATTCAGGCTGGCAGCTAAGTGGCCTCCATTTGGGTGAGCTTTGAGTAAGACGGGCCCTTGCTTTGAACTGAATGCCTCAGAAACCCTCCTGGCTTCTCCCTCCTTCACCTCCCCACACTACAGGGGTCCATGCCAGCAAGAGGACATTGTTCCCCCAGGAGCCTCAGGCCCTCTTCTAGATCCCTCCAGGGCCCAGGGCCCAGAATTGCCTGCCAGTGGCCCATGCCCACTTCCAAAGATGACAGAGGTCTCCCCTGCCTCGGATGCACATTGATGTAGAGAATGAACACAGGTTGGCTGTTGTAGGGGCTGGGAGAGGCCCAGATGTGCTTGTCCAAGAGGTTTGCACACATGCATGTTCAAGCATGTTCAGGGCATGGAACAGAGCCGGAAGCAGGAAGGTGTATGCGGTGGACCCCGAGGCAAGGACCAGCTTTCCTCCAG
Organism: Fukomys damarensis; assembly: GCF_012274545.1. Lineage (NCBI taxonomy): Eukaryota > Metazoa > Chordata > Mammalia > Rodentia > Bathyergidae > Fukomys > Fukomys damarensis. Next base: position 6,291,531 of record NW_022900934.1, on the reverse strand, counting down.
CCGCCACAGTCTGGGTGAAGTTGAAGAGTGCAGGAACTCACAATTCAAACCGTACCTTCCAGGTCATTAGGGAGGGGTATTTGTAAAAGCAGAAGTCTCAGATATGTGTCATGAGCCACTGTTAGCTGGATGTGTGGCTCGTAAGTACTTAGGTGTGTGGGATGTGGACCAGTGTCTTACACTGTGGTCCTCACAACTGTTGGGGGCTGGTGATCCCGCCCTTGGATCTGGACAGTCTCACAGTTTCTTTTGTTTTTGTTTTTGTTTTTTTGTTTTGGGGTTTTTGTGGGTTTTTGGTTTTTTGATGAGGCAAGGACCAGCTTTCCTCCAGCCGCCACAGTCTGGGTGAAGTTGAAGAGTGCAGGAACTCACAATTCAAACCGTACCTTCCAGGTCATTAGGGAGGGGTATTTGTAAAAGCAGAAGTCTCAGATATGTGTCATGAGCCACTGTTAGCTGGATGTGTGGCTCGTAAGTACTTAGGTGTGTGGGATGTGGACCAGTGTCTTACACTGTGGTCCTCACAACTGTTGGGGGCTGGTGATCCCGCCCTTGGATCTGGACAGTCTCACAGTTTCTTTTGTTTTTGTTTTTGTTTTTTTGTTTTGGGGTTTTTGTGGGTTTTTTTGGTTTTTTGAGACAGAGTCTCACTATGTAGTGAGACTGACCTGGAACTCACTATGTAGCTCAGGCTGGTCTCTAACTCATAGCGATCCTCCTGCCTCCGCCTCCCGAGTGCTGGGATTACAGGCGTGCGCCACCACACCCAGCCTAGTCTCAGAGTTTCAAGAAGCCAGGAAAGACCAATTTCAGGGCCACTGGGTCCCATGGGCAACGTGCAGTCCCACAAGTGTGGTGCCCCATTGCAACATATAAATGGCACATGGACCTCCAACCTTCCAGGGAGAGGAGCCTGGCAGCCAGACATGCAGGACAACTCGGCGGGGACCTGTGTGTTGCCAGGAGCTTGGCACCAGAGCGGAAGGTGGTGAGCATCTCAGGGGCCACCCAAGTGAATGGGGACATCGAGAGCCAGGTAGGGGCAGAGATGAACCTCCCAGCACAGAGCAGCCCCCAGAAATGCAGTCTCAACAACTCTGCTCCAGGCCTGGGTGCAGGTTTTAAACTAGAAATTAGGTGTGGTGACATCAGACATGGAAGTCAAGGTCTCACCGGCACACCCGAGCGCTTCCAGTGGCCTGTGCCCAGCGTAGAGCAAGGTACAGCATGAAGTGGCCACTCAGTAATGGTGCTCGAATAGCGGCTATAGAATCCACGGTTCTGAATCTCTGCTTGGTTTCCCTTGAAAAGTGTGTGTCTTGGATTTGGAGTTGAGAAATGTGATTCTTGATATTTCTGTGCATCCAGTGCTCGCTTCAGCAGCACGTATACTAAAATTTCTGTGAGTCCAGTCCAAGCCTGCCCCGAAGAACATTTACATTTTTGAAGCCTAGGAGTGGAATCCAGCTTGTTGGTTGCCTGGGAAACAAAATGCACTGCTTTGTACCATTTAAATGTTAAGAGAGTTTTGATGATTTTCTACAAAAAGCCTATTTACCCTGCCCTAAGTTCCCCAGGCCTCCCAGCCTCACAGGTTAAGGAGCTCCCTTTTATTACAAAGTTCTTTAGGAAGCAAAGAGGGTGGATCTCATTTCTTCCCATTTCTTGCTGTACTTTCTTCTACATTCCAAGGTTGAACAGATCAGATTCACATGTCACTGTGACTTTATATTTTATAGGAAGCCTGACCACTCTTAATTGAGCCCCAGATTTGTGGGGTCATGCTTTATTCATTCTCTCTGAAACACTCAAATCCTCCGAACAAGCATTGTTCCCCATGAAGAAACAAGTGACATCACACAGGAGAGCTAGAGTTTGAACCTAAGACTTCAAGGTCCCTGGGCTCTCAAGGTCATGACGAGGAAGCTCTTTCCCTACATCGGACCCTCCCATTATCTGAGGTTTCAATTTGGCAATGTCCTCACTTTGAGGTTTGCGTCATCTTCCTGCCCCTAAACCTCCCAGCGTTATCGTGGAGTGCAAGCAAACTTCATTTCTCCTTCCTGAGTCTGCAGAAGAAGATGTGCAGAGCAGGACCCCTGTGTCCATCATTTAGGGCAGAGGCAGTAAAGAGGGATGGATCTTTTCGGTAAGGCACCTCTGCTCTAAATGGTGTAGATCTTCTCACCACGGGCTCAAAGGCTGTGCTCTGCAGAAAATGTTGAGGTTAAGGAGGCCACTGGAACCACTGCTGGTGTGCCCACCCCAACCCCGCCACTGGGAGACCTCACCTGAATAGGAAGCTCAGCCATTCTGGAAAAGGAAGCACCAACAAGGGGTCAAGGAAAAATGGCAAGAAAGGACCCTCCTTTTTCAGAATTGAGTATAACTCACATGCTATAAACTTCACCCACTTGACTGGTTTTCAAAATATTCCCCAGGTGTGCGACCATCCGTTCTACAACATGTTCATTACCCCAGACCAAACCCTCACGCTCATTAGTGGTCGCCCCCGCATCTTTCCCAGCCTCCAGATCCCGGCAAGCACTGACCTACTTCCTGTCTCTATGGGAGCCGCCTCTTCCGGAACCTTCATGGTAAGTGGAATTATGTAATGTTTGACCTTCAGTGGCTGGCCGCTTTCACTCGTCACGAAATTGTCAAGCTCCAGCCACGCTGTAACATGTGTCAGTATCTTATTGCCTTCCTTGGCTGGATGTTGTAGGACAGACCCCGTTTTCTTATCCCTTCATCAATGGGTGGACGTTTATGCTGTTGCCAGCTTTCTGTATGACGGAGAATGCTCCTGAGAGTGTGTGTACGAGTTGTTGTGCAGATGTATTTTTTTCAATTCTCTTGGGCATCTGCCTCGGTGTGGAGAGTCACATAATGCCTCAGTGTGCCTCAGTCCCATAATAAATTGATGCTAACTTTTTGATAAACTATCCAAACATGTTCCAAAGTGCCTGCATCCTTTTTTGTCCAAGATTTTTTTCATGATCTGCCATGCTATATATTTCAGAATTGCCTTCTTTAGTGTCTGTCTCCCCAGCCCATGTCAGTTCCACCAGGGCGTCTTTTCCATCTTTATCACACCAATATTTCCAACACGAGGACAGTCCCTGGAATGCAACACACACCCAATTCATATTTGTTGGATGAACGAACGCATGCGTGAGTGAGTGATAGAGGCCGGTTTTTAACACGCTTCCTAAATGTTTGGCGCAGAGATTAGGTGTTACTGTATATTGGATGGTATTTGGGTTCATCTCTATTATTTCCTTGGGTACCATGGAGACTTCTATAAAGCCATCGCTCTAAAATAAAACAGAAAGAGAAAATTAGTCGCTTAATTTTAAAGTATTCATGCTTCTGTATAATAATTAAGTGTTCTTGAAAAGGAAGGAAAGAAAAGATATTAATTCTATTGTCAGCACCCATTTTTCTTTTACATTTTTAAAAACCAAATCTCTGTGCTTGTCTCATTATCTTCCCTGTCAGGCTGAGAGTTCCTCAAGGGCAGGGGCTGGGGTTGTGCGGGCTTCAAGACTGACCTGAGAGCCTGGGGAGGCCAGGTGGATGTCACCTGATTTGTCTCTCTACCCGAAGCTCATCCAGTGCCCCCTCCTTTGCTTGAGCACTGGAGCGAGGCTAGAGTTTTAATCCCAAGGAACCACTTCTGGGGTGCCTGGAACCAGCCCACGTGGGGCACAACTCAAAGGCACTCAGAGGGAAAGCCACACCATAGTATCCCTGGGCTGGACGGGAAGAGTGGGCAGAGGCCTGGACAGGAAGTGAGGAGACCCTGTCTGCGGTAGCTCTCTGGGTGAGCGCCAGTGTCACTTCCGGGTTCCACTGTCCCCTACTGTCACCTGCTAGGATTGGGCACAAATGTCCCTGCACTTCCACTGTCCTGTGGCTGTAGAGAAGCTGAGCCACAGTAGAGAGGATGAGCCACTGGACCCTCGTTGGAGCCTGGGGGCAGCAGCCTCTCTTGCTGTCCTTCCACTTGCTCTGCAGCCTGAACCACAGCATCAGTTCCCCCCGGGGTCTTGTGAGAAAGATAAATTCTCAAGTGTCACCAGGACCACTGAAGCAGACCCTCCTGGGAGGAGCCGACAGGCAGGTGATCAGACACAAGCCTGAGGCTGCATGTCACCCGCAACGTAGACTTGCTCTGTGTGCACACATAGCACCAATTTCCTGCTAACAAACCCCAGTGTTCATCCCCGTGGCTAAAGTAATATTTATGCCATTCTTCCCGAATCACACAGTACACATGGCCTCCTCACCGGCGGAGCAAGCTCCTGACCTCCCTTCTCCGTCTCAGTGTCTGATTTTTGGCTGTGTTTTCAGTCCCTCTGTGGTCACTTTAGAACTTTGATGCGTTCCGCCCTCTGTTTCTCATTCCACCAACTTTTCAAGGCATCTCTTGACCTTCCGACTTTAGAAGCTGCCCATCAGCTCCCATTCCTTCCTCTGTTTCTTCTCCCTCCCACTCACTTCGTAACTTCTGTCCCCACTGTTTCTAAGCAGTTCTTACAATTCCCTCTGAACTCACAGCTGTCGTTTGCACTTGGTCTGAGAATCCGATTCTACATGTTTAAAACCGACAAAAGGCATTTGTACTATTACGAGACTTCTGAGAGAAGGATGAGACGCCTTTCAGCACATCATAAACCCCCAGGCATGAAGGTTCTCGTTATCTTTTGACAGGGTGACTATTGCTCACAGGTAGCCAGCCTGCAAGGTGGTCCCCAACATGCTGACCTCCTGGCACTCACACCTCCGTGAGCTGCCACCCACATGCAATACAGAGGGTGGTTCGGCCCACAGGGATTTCAGGCACGGTAACAGTACCTGACTCCAAAGCTAGGTTACAAAGAGAACCACAACCTCCACTGTGTTCTCTTGGGCCTGGGGACAGGTGGCATCATGTTGTGAGGACATTCCAGCTGTATGATGGGAATGCTTCTGAGGAGAGAAACCCAAGGCCCTGCCTGCAGACCACAGAGCCGGCCTATCACACGAAGCTGCCAGGCAGGTGGACCTCCCTGCTCCGACCATAGCTCCTGGTGACTCTAGCCCTAGCCGTGTGTTGATGGTAACCTCATGAGAATTCTTGAACCAGATCCCCCCGATTTCTTCCAGATTCCTGACCCCCAGAAACTGTAAACAGTTATAATATAATGATAAATTATAATATAAGATTATAATAGAATGATAAATTTTCATTATCATTTTAAGTCACTGAAGGGTGGGGTGATTTGTCCCACAGCAACTGATAACGGCTATGGTTTCATGCAGAGTCAGCCATACTTCACAGCACACAGCTAATTCCAAATAGCAGGGCCCTAAATCAGATGCCGAGATAGATCTCTCAGCCATAGGCAATCTGTTTCACCTGTAGTAAGGCACAATTTTAGGCACCTGCAAAATTCTGTCCTGATCCTAGTTGCCAAGGTCAGAGCCAGCTCTGCATAGATGCTGGGCCATCGGTCAGCACCTCACTGAGAGCTTAGGTTCGGACTTTAACAGAAGAGAAGGCTTCTCAGAGCTCATCCCTGGACCGAAGCACCTGCTCCCCCACCGCATGTAAATACACAGGGGAGCTTGGTGAAGCAGTTCTGCCCAGGGGTCAGCCCCAGGGGTTCTAAATCTGTGGCTTCAGAGTGAATCCAGGGATGTGCTTTGTTTGTTTGTTTGTTTGTTTTATTTTGTTTTGTTTTGTTTTGTTCCTTTCTGCAGTACTGGGGATTGAACCCAGAATCTTTGCACTGAACTACATCCCCAACCCTATTTCTTTATTTATTGAGAGACAGGTTTTCTCTAAATTACTAGGTTTCCCAGGCTGGGCTCACATGTCAAATCCTCTTGCCCCAGCAGCATCCCAGCTTTTAGAAGAAGCTCTTTCTTCCCCTGCCCTTGCCCAGATAATCCTGAAGCCGGCAGTGCTCCAAGCTGGGGCAGAAGATGTTCTAAAGATGGGTGTCCGCATTCCTTTGCTCCACCAACTCGAGCAATCACAGCTCATGAAGCAGGAACTGCACTGAAAGCATTTATGAGCACAGACAAGCCAGGCCTGGTTCAAATCTGAAGCCAGAGCGTGGCAAGCTGGGCCCATTGTGGAGGATGTGTGCAATCACAAGCCTTTCTCCATCTCCCATGAAAATGCTGCAGTGAATAACTCACTCAGAGAAAAACCTCTTCCAGAAGAATAAGTAACCACTCCTACCTTCCTCTGGCTTTTCATTTTCTTTGCTAGTTTTGCAATTCTGATGGAACTGCATGCTCCCTTACAGCGGATATTCAGGACCAACCTGTATTTAAGAGCTTTTTAAAAATCTCACAGACAATGCAGGGGAAACAATGCGGAGACCTTTAAGAAAGTGGTGTGAAAAGCTTAGCTCCTTTTGCTGCCCCTCTTCCCACTTCTCAGGAACTTGGATCAGAATAATCACTTCCAGCCCTCCCCAATACCCACTGAATAAAGTTATTAAAGCAGCTGGGGCGCACTGCAGGGGGAACAAGATCAGGGGTGGTAACTGAAGCATAAAGATTCTACACATGAGCAGAGTCCGTCTCCGACAAAGAAGTACAGAGGTACCAAGGCGAATCTCCATTTCCCAAAAGGAAAGTCCCACAAGACTCAAGCCCCTTGTCAAAGGTCAGAAAAAAATTCCCTGTACTGACCTAGGATTTACTCCTGCCAAGATTGCTGTAAGCAGCCAACCAGGACTCATCCCCACAGGCTTCCCAGCATAATTTACAAACTTCTGATCCTTCTGACTCACTGAGAGCTCAAAAATATGTGGTTTGACATGACTTTTTTAATTCACTGCCAACAGCTCAGACTCCTCAGGAGTTTTCATATTCCCTGAATCCAGATTTTCAGCTGGGATCAGTCAGCATCCTCTGTAGAACAAACTATCATTGGCTACCTCGTGATTCCAAGGTTAGGCTCCGTTCAGTGGATCTCAGTTGGGCTTTTGTACCCTGCTGCGGCAAAATCCAAGGCAGTCCTTGACAGAAGGCGGTGAATCCGGTGCTGGCGTAAGGTCGTCGCAGCCCGCAGCCTGAATGACTTAGTCTACTCCACTGTGTCTCCGCCTCCAGCAGACTAACCTGGCTGGTATACAAGGTAATCACAGGTTCCGAAAACAAAAGCAGAAGCCAGGAAGGCCCCTCCGGGGCTAGACTGCCAGCCGCACCCTCAAGTCTGTTTCATTCTATTGGCCAAAGAGAATCAGAGGCCCGCCTGGAGTGCAGGGGCCGAGAAGCTGCCCGCAGAGGGGCCGCCTCGGGCTCGCGTGCTCTGGGAGGTGGCAGAGTGGAAGTCCCCGGAGCAGCCTGGCTTGGCCCTCCTGCCACGGCTAGGCCCCACTGTTCCACTCATGTACACACCCACGCGGCCTCGAGGGTCTGGGAAAGTTGCCTGAGGTCCTAGAACGACCTCCCTCCCTACGCTCCTGCTCAGTCCGCTGAGATCTCTTTGGCCTTCTCAGAAAACATCTCCGTTCTGTACGCCTTGTCCCTCCCGGGTCAACAGCTCACGGAAGCGAGCGCCGAAGTCAAGCATTACTCACTAAGCTGGGGTTTAGAAAAGGAGCTGTGCTTCCGCAGTGCACTCCTGGTCTGCAAAACCGTGCCTGCTAGTCTTATGCTGCTCCTTGAAGATACTGATAATTGCTTCATACATATGCATGGATCTATTTTGAACGCAATGAAAATCTTTAGAGAAAATAATAATAATAAAAAAACAAGTTGATGCATTTACGGCTCGCTTCCTAAGAGAGACAATTAGTGACTCATGCAAAAGCGGTTTGCAGAGTGACCCAGGTACTCAGCGGCCCTGGCTTACGTGGCTGTGTTTGCAAAGTGTAACTGACTCACCCTGAGCCCTGAAGTCTCGGCCGCTGTCGAGGCTTGGGAGGGCCTGCAGCGCCACCTGCGGGCAGGACGCATGCTGCAAGGCTCTGCGGAGCGCGCGCTGCACCAGGGTGACCCCGACCCGAAGATGGGGGCCCGCGGGGCTGGGCCTCGGAAGCCATCGTCAGAGGACCCGGGAGCAAGGCCCAGGGCGCAGTAATAGGGTAGCAGGTGCTGAGACGGTGCGCTTACTGCCCGGACCTCAAAACGTGTGTAAATCCCAAGCATTCCCGCAAAACGGCCGCCTTACACCCCGTTCACTGATAGAGAAAAACTCAAGTTAAATCTGAGGCGTCCTAGAGCGGTTTTAATGTTTCTCTTTTCCCCCTTGAAGACTCGATCTTCTCAGTCTGAGTAAAAAACTGACACTGGCAGGTTGGCAGGGGCGGGGGAGCGGGAAGTTTTATTTCTGGGCAGAATCACAGCACCCGGGCCCAAAGGCCTCCAACCGCAGAAGTGAGGGCTGAGGCTTGAAGTGTCCTCTTCGCAGGAGAGGGAAACGGCCGAGTAGTGATTCTGCGCAGATGAATGGGCCCGGGAGCACGGCGGCTGGAACCGAGCAGTGCTGGGCCTCAGGGCGAACGTTCCCCTCCCAGGCTGCCTTCCTACCAGGGTTTATCTTCTCCCCGATCCCCGTGAAATTTCTGCAAGCAGACACAGTACTCCTCTCTCTTCCTAGGCTGGAAACAAGCAAAGGACAGAGAGACCCTGAAGGCCAGGCCACTCCTGAGGCCTCCTGTCAATGCTCGAGTCTTTGGGGTGTCCTTTTCTGAGCCCAGCATGCAGCACTGGCTCCTGGCAGCTTTGCCCCAAGCCTGCCTCCTGCCCACAGCCTTGAACCTCGGCCACGTGGCCTCCTCTGAGCGGCCACCTGCTTCCCACGTGCCAAGTTTAGCCCGGGTTGGCGCCCCCACCTCCGCGGAGTGGCCCGAGAGGGGCAGCAGCTCAGCAGAGCACTGTCTGTCTGGGGACCGATGCAGCCAGCGCAGCCTTGGAAGGAAAGACGCCACCAACGCAGATGGCTGTCCTTGACAGGACTGTGCTAAAAAGCAAATAAAGGAGGATATGCTATAATCGCATGGGGGGTGTCAAAGAAAAAGACAACAACCGGATCTGACTAATGCACACCGAAAGTACCCCGGAAGATCTAGGGAAGTAGACTCGGGCCCCAGCGAGGCCGCCTTCCCCAGCAGCCTTGCTCCAGGCTGTACTGCACCTTTCCAGGGAGCCTTGGGGAACCCAGCTAACATGGTCCTGCCTGCCACTCCCTGGTCCCTTGCTCTACTCCCTCGTGGCATTTCCTGCCACCTGACATTCTAGTGTGTATTTGTTTAGTGCAGCGCTCTAGAAATATAAATACAAATCACACACACAAACACAAAGTTAATTTTCCCTGGTTCAAATGGAAATAACCCCTCTCTTTTTCTTAGACCAGCACTTGCTTTAGGAAATCTGTGACTATAAATTCCTTCTCTGGCCCTTTGAGATACAGGTGAATCTTTCAAAGGCTAAATAAGCATCTTGTCGATTTTCTCAACCAGGAACACTTTTTCCTTAGGAGTCTGTGAGCCTTCCTGAAATGCAGACCCCAAGAACATGGACCCCATCTCCTAGTACAAATGAGAAGCAAATTTGGGTGACCAGGTCCAAGCTACAGCCATGATTTCGGTAGAGAAAAGTCTGCTGTACCTTTGAATGCAGATTCTTGTAATTAGCAAACAGACACCCACCCCAGTGGCCAGGGTAATTTAAGATGAGCTGAGTGTCTGTGACAAATGATGTCTTCTCACTTGTGGACTGCTCACCCTTGGCCTTCAGCATGAGAATTGAATCGGCTGCCTCTGCTTGGCTTTGTAAAAAGGTGAAATTTCTTCCGGTCTTTGCCCCTTTGCCAGTGACATGACCACACTGTGGCTTAATGTTCATTCTGTGGTAAAACTGTTTTCTTTCCCTCCTACTTTTCTGGAAAGGAGACTTGGATTTTAATTGTATTCCTCCAACATCTCCTCGCCAGGACAGCATAAGATCGGCAAGATTTCTCTCCTCTTACTCATAGCTGCCTCCCCAGGATGGTGCCTAACACTGAGTAGGTGCTCAGAATGAACGATGAACAGCAATAATGTTTATTGAGTAAATGAACTTAGTGCCAGTTGCAAGGGACAGAATGAAGAGTCGATACTTGTGTCTAGAAGATAAACTGACAAGAGACAGATCAACAGAAAAAAAATATTCTTAATTCTGTGCGTGTGCACAAGAGAAACCAAAACAGTGTGAGACTCACATCGCACCCTGAGTTACACAAAGAAACTGGCTCCCTGGGCCTCCAGTGAGGAGGGAAGCGACAGCAAGAAGCCACAGAGGGCGGGGGAGAGAACTCCGGAGGACCAAGCTGTGCTGCTGGCGTCTAGAGTTTGTCTCAGGCGCTAGGCCTCGGCCCACAGCAGCCTCTTCCTGATCACGATGCTTTCCTGGTTTCTACTTCCTTTGGACAGGTGCATTGCTCTTGCCTCTCTCTGTGCTTTCTCCAAATAAACAGCTTGAAATATGCCAAGGAAATATATGTTGAGTGACACTGTCTGGTTTCAGTCATGTTTTGCCGTGGTGCATCCTGAACCCCAAAGAGTACCTGAATTTTTTTTTTTTTTGCCATGAGAAAGTCTTACTACAAAAAAAAATATATTCAGTTTTTAAAAGCTCCCCAATTGCTAAGCAGACAGGTGCCACCCTTCATGGATATCAGTTTTATTTCTGTGAATCCCTGTGCTTCTCAGACATGACTCAGTGGTGCTTGCACCATTATCAGTAACTGCTTCAGACATCACCAATAGTGACTGTCTCAGACTTCATATGAAAAATACCCTTCAGACCTCGAAGACCCAGTTTTTCCAGATTCTCCCTTGATACTGAGAAAGGATCTGGTTCCTTCTCAACCGCGGTGAGGAGAGGACTCTCAGGGCACCGTGTCAGCATCTCCGTCTTCCGATAAGCAACACTGATGACTTCCTACATAGCATCTCTCCTTGAGGGGCCTCCTCAGACCGACAGCTTGGGTTCTCCTTCCTGCGCTCACCCCAAAGTCTTTGTTTAGGTCCAGCCCACACCTGTCAGCCCCTTCTCAAAATGAGGGATGAAGAAAAGGGGTGACAGCCCCCAGTGTAAAGTGTGATCGGCTTTCAGGAGGCAGTGCCTGCACCGAGCCCTGTGTTGGACCCTTGGGCCCTTGCAGCGACCTTTGGGGTGTATACAAGGATTATTGACAGGATAAGAAAGCTAGGGCTTTCCTACTGCATGGCTTGCCTGGCCACCCACCAAGTATGAGTTAAAGGAGAGGATCACTTTCAGGCAATCTGATCCCAAAGCCCAGCTCTAAACCCCAAGCCATAAAAGGCCTCAGACCCCAAAGCATTGGATAGGCCTTCTACCTGATTTGTGGAAACTAGAAGAGAAAACCAATCAGGCAAGAACCCAGGAAAGAACAAGAACTCACATACAGACATGCATTGTCTGAACTACTTCTGCACAGCAGACATCGGCTAAGCGCACTCAAAATGATCTCCAGTGAAAGCCTTGCCTGGCTCCAAGAGGCTTGGGCCAGGACTCTCCACACTGCAGAGATGAGCACTGCCGGGCACAGAGAGGTGGCGGGACTCCTCGAGGTGCCCCAGTTTACAAGTGGTCAAGTCAGACGCGGCACAGGTGTGTCCACTGCAAGGCTCACGTTCTTAGCTGCGATTCTTCCCCCAAGCAATGGAGAAAAGCAAAGCAATTCAAAGTCAGTTGAGCTCAAACAGAGACAGAGCTCCCAGGAAGCCATCGTGAAGTAGCCACCACTTGCGACAGTCTCCACACTGGTTTAAAGGTAGGGGGAGCCCTAGGTCCAGAGATAGATGAGCTCAAACGTTCTGTGTTGTCGTCTAAGAACCAGAGCTACAGCCTGTATTTTATGTGTTCCCTTTGTGGCTGGCGAGGCTCCAAGGACACGGTATTTGCTCCTATAATGGCTGCTGGACAGATGGGGGGATGTACTTGTCCCCATTTCCAAGAGTCCTATGGCCCGTGCTTCATGCTTTCCAATGCAGAAGCACTTTGCAGGGGCTGACACAGCTGCCTCCTCCAGCCTCCTCCCTTCCCAGCCCACAAGGCCACTGTGCTGATTAGGATTGCCTTCAGGAGGCCGTGGGGGGGGGGGTTGTCCTTATTCCTGTATTCTGGGAAAAGAAGCCGAGGCTCCAGTTTCCTTCATTTCCCTGGGGCCACCCGGTTAGTAGTGATGAGCTCCAGAACTCAGCTGTGACCCATTTGCCAACAAAAAGCCTGCCTTTTAGACCCAGTTTATGGTGTTTCACATGCAGAGGGAGAAGTCAGCAGGTGCCATGTTATGGATGTCAGATGGATGTCAGTACCTCTCAGTATGTATCAGATGAGAAAAGAAATGAACTGGCGAGACTATGTCATAGGGAGTGTTACTAACGGGACATCATGTACAGAATGGGAACTAGAAAGAGGCCAGCAGAGTCAATGGTTAAATTTGGGTTTTAAGAACAAAACAGGAAATTACCTATGTATCTGACACCAGTCATGGTGCGTCTGTACTCCAGAATGCTCTGCACCTCTTAAAATAATGCCCCACAATTACAGGTTCACCACGAAAAACATTAGTAATCTACTAACTAAAAAAGTCAACTTAGAATATAGAAATACAGCCAGGCCCCAGCAGGGACATGAAGCAACTTGAAAGATCTGGATTATGGGCTCAGTCCCTGACCAGAGGGCAGGGTGGACTCTGCGACTTGACAGCCTCTCCCAAGCCACAGTGGGGCAGCAGAAGAATACTCTCAATAACAAAATGTGCTGGGCAAACGAAAAAGAAACAAGTGCCGACCCTGTTTCCACAGCCCAAGACCTTGCCAGGTACCGGTCCTACAAGCACTTCACACGTTCCCTTGTTAACCCTCTGCTGTAGCTTGGAAGCTCCACATCCCCCAAGGCCCATGGGTTAAAGGGTTGGTCCCCATGGTGGCACCACTGGGAGACGGTAAAACCTATAAGCAGTTAAGTCACTGGGAACATGCCCTTGAAGGAAAGTGCGGGACTCTTCCTCTCCCTCTCTGCTCTGGTTGGAGATGTGACCACTTTGCTCCTACTGGTACACCACCATTCACCCCTTTACCAGGACTGAGTAGATGTAGGTCTCATGCCTTTGATCCTCCAAAGCTGAGGGCGAAATAAACCTTTCCTCTCTAACAGTTACTTCCCTCGGGTCTTTCATCATAGAAATGTGAAGCTGACTAATAATACACCTTCCCAGCAATGCTTGAGGTAAGTATCATCATGTGCACCCCCTAAAAATGAGGAAGCAGAGACATAGACAGTTTGAGTCATAGTGCAGGGTAGAACTAGGTTCTAAAACAAGCAGATTTCACATCAAAGCCGCAGTGTTCACCACCAAACCTTAACACACAGGCCTTCCTTTCTCCATATCACCAGCTGCTAGAATGCTGTAGGTGTTCTGAATAATGATGGCTAAAGGGAGATGAACAGAGAAGAAGCAGTGGAGGCAAGAAGTAAAGCTCAGGTGAAGCCAGCACCAGATAGCTAGGTTTGTCTTGGAAAGAGGGATAGAAGCAGAAGGGGATGAGACGTGGCTATAGGGAAATGTGGAGTGGGAGCTGCTGTAATCAGCCTCAGGCTTCCCTGGAGAAGCAGGGGACCTGCCAAGAAGAAAGCCACTGTGATGGGAGCAGTAACTCCAGAAGGTCAGAGAACATTTAGAACAGTCCCTACAGAATTCAACAGAGAGGAGTGTGGACCCAAGATCACTCTTGCATTCAGAAGACTTATATGTGTCCAGAAAGCATGTAGTGGGAGGAAACAGAGCAATGTGTCCCAATACTGTCCCTTTTTAAAAACACATTTTCTCTGCTTGTTCTCCAAGCCATGCTGAGTAATGACCAGGACCCTGATCCAGAGAAGAGTATGTATCATATTAATATTAAAAATATGTTCCCTTGAAGACCAGAAAAAGGTGGATCTGCCCCAGTATGGGAGAAATACTTCCTTCTTCCTCTACCAACTGGGAGCCTTCAGTCTTGCCCTTCCCATACAGAGACACACATATACTCACACTCATGTTTCCCATCTGTATACAAGCATCCCCTGCCTTATTCACACACATGTGAGTTGCCACACACAGCAGGGATCCTCTTCTACCTCCCTGCCTACAGAACCCTTGCTTTGTTTAGGAAGACAATGTGCCTGTGCTGATCTAAGCCAAGGAAGTTTCTTTTTGCCAGGTCCTCAAATTCCAGATTCCCTTTCACTTTGTGCCTGTGTAATGCAATTATTACCCATCAAATGTAAAGGATTTCTCAAGCTAGGAATGGTGTCAGAAAAGGTTGCAGTTTGCTGAGTTGTTGAATGTGAAACACATCAATTCTTATCTCTCTCCAGAGTACCTTCCTGGAAAAAAGCCAAAAATTTCCAGACTCCCTTGCAGCTAGCTTGGAGGGTAGGTGAATTTACATTTGCCAATTTGATGCACTTGCACGGTATCTTGAAGGCAGAAATAAGGTCAAATCATCTACCTTGGCTTTGGGCTATTTACTGCTGCTTAGTTTTCACAGATGGAAGAGGACTACCCAAGAATCTAGGGGTCCAGAAATGAGCCCATGGTGTACCAACAGGCAGTTTGGACCATAGCAGTAGACTGTCCCCACCTGCTGGGGCCAGTAGACTGGCCAGTGTGCTGTTTTGTGAGAGCTGGGATGTGGTTGTAACGGCAGCAGTTTCAGCCATGTTCATACATTCTAGTAACAAACTCTTGATTCCACCTCCTGGATTGTGGCTGAGGGGCAGCTCCTCTGGCTAGCCAGTATTGCACGTTCACACAACCTTTCCTGGGGGCCCAATCTGGTGCTCACTCCTCACCTTCTCAATGCCAGTTCTCTGGGGCTAATTGTGCACCAATTCATTCCTGCCTAAAATGCAAAGATCTAAAAACATTCTGTTTCCTCTAGCTTCAATTAAAAAATGATACAGCAAAAATGAGATCAGGCATGAAAAATGCATGCAGATAAGAAGCCTCAGTTTCTTCTGTAGAATGGAGGGAGCATTCAGTATTATCATTACTATCAGTAAATAGTTATTGAACACTGTGGCAGACTGTATTTCCTGACAGTCCTGTTTCCCAACTCTCAAGCTCATCCACAGAATGCCTTGGCACTTTCCAAGAGGAGGGGTCTCGTCCCCTTCATCCTTGAATCTAGCTTGGCCTATGACTGACTCATCACCACAGGATGCAGCAGAAAGGAAGCCGTGTGCATCCCGAGGCTAGGGCAGAAAAGACCATTAAAATTCCTCCAGTTCTCTGGGAAGTCTTACCCTTCTGATATCCCCTGTCACAACCTAGCCACTGCACTGTAAAAGTCCCAAGTCACATGGAAAACCCTGGGGCTCAATGGTCCCAGCTTAGCCCAACCCTCAGCTCATGTGAGTGAAGAAACCCCTACTAGATCGTGCCAGTCCTCAGACATTCAATCACCGCAACCACACATGCCTTTTCAACCTTAGTCTTCCCATCCAAGGCCTGGTGAATAGGTCACTGGCCTCAATAATCCCCCCACAAGGGTGAGCAGGACCTGTGACTTGCTCCTAACTGATTAGACACAGTGAAAATGATAAGGTATGACTTCCCTGGCAGAGCACACTAAATGATAAGGTGCTAAGATGCCACTCACGATGACGTCACCCTCTCCATGACTCTGCCTGAGCACCCAGGAGCAGGACTCTCCCCTCCAGGCTCTCCAGCTGCCAGTGGGGAAGGCCACTGGCAGGAAACCTCACAATGGTCACCTTAGGAGCAAAACACACCCCCCCGCAAACAACAGCTAGAAAGAAAACAGGGACTCTGTCCTCCAAGAAGATTGACTCTGCAACAGTATGCAGGAGTTGGAAGTGGACTGTTCCCCCAGTTGAGCCTCTGATGAGCCACGACTGAGGACACAGCCCCAGGTGACAACTGAACTGTAGTGTGGTGAGACCTTGAGCTGAGAACCCAGCCCAACCCTACCCCAATCAACAGACCCAGAGAGGCTGTGAAATGTCAAGTGTGTGTTCTTGGCGGCCACTAAGTTTGGAATAATTTATGTAGTGGTTGCTCAGCTGACCAACTGAGACCTCAGATACCATGCAGGGGACAGAAACATGTCACCCCCATGGACCCTGTCCTAATTCCTCACCAACAGGTCCCACAAGCTTAGCAATGATCGTTGTTCATCACTATAAGTGAGAGCTATTTCTTACTTAGCAATGGGATGATGAGGAGAACCAGCACATGCTCTATACCAGCTCTGTGCTGAGCGCTTTGCCACATCTGCTTGTCCAGCCTTCTCAGCCATCCTCTAAGACAGCACTTGTCCCTTCCCTGTAGCAGTGGAGAAACAAATGCATGGAAAAGTTCAGTCCCTTACCCAAGGCCCCACAGATCAGATGTGGATGGGAAGCTAAAATGAGAATATTGATACACGTCTCTAACAGCACACACATCCAATGAATGGCTTCAGCGATACAACAGAACACATGACCTCCAAACCTCGGCGCTTCAAATAACATTTGTGGTCTCAGACACTGTGAGTCAGGAGTCCGGACATGGCTTAGCCAGTACCTGTGGCCCTGGGTCTCTCACAGGGTGCAATCCAGGTACTGTGCAGGGCTGTGGTCATGTCAGGCCAGGGCTGTCGGAGGCCTCAGTTGGTTGGGCTGCAGACCAGAGTCTGACACCTGATCCTGAACACAGGGGCCTCTCCCATGGGGAGCAGGCTGGAGAACCAGAGAAGGACCCGGAGGGATACCACGGTCATTCTGCCACCTAATCACAACCGCACATCCCATGGCTTCTGCCGGGTCATGAGTTAGAAGCCGGGCCCCAGGTCCAGCCCGCACTCAAAAGTGGGAGGTGACACAGGAGTGCAGGCACCAGGAGGCAGGGGTCACCAGGACATCTCAGGGGCTGCTCGCCAAGGAGCTGCTCTGTGTACTGGATTGGGAAGCACCTCGGTGGGATGAGGGTCCAAGGTTCCCCTCTGAGGACCCCCAAGATTTTCAGCTCAGGGTCCATGCCGAGCCATGCCCCTCCCTTTCCTGGTCCTGAATCTCTGACTTGGGAAAATCATTTTCTATAATGAAGTTTTTATGTTGCTCACTAAGCAAGAGAGTTCATTAGCACTCTCAGCTTTTGCTCAATTACATTTGTGACACAGAGCTAATTTTCTCTGCCTTCACATTATTCTCCCACTGTCATGCAAGTGTGGCTCTGACTGGTAAAAGGCTGTCACCTCATTATTTGGCCATTAGAGAGTTTTAAAGAGTAAAATTCCAAGAACCATATTTCAGTTTTAATTTCAAATAAAAATGAGTTTAATCATGAGACTTTAATGATGCTTATTTCCACTGCTTCTTTTTTGGGGGGAAAGGGGGTTGAGACAGGGTTTCACTGTGTAGTTCAGGCCGGCCTTGAAGTCACTATGTAGCCCAGGCTGGCCTCAAACTCACTGTGATCCTCCTGCCTCGGCCTCCCAAGTGCAGGGATTACAGGAGTGCAGCACCACTCTGGGCTTCCCCTGATCTTTTCCCCCCTCACCTCTAAGAGGCATCCGGAGTGAGTTGCCTACACCCGGGTTTTTAAGGAACCCTTTCCTCACTTCCTCTTTCTTCATCCGTGTCGGACCAGAGGCTGGGCCTGGGGGAGTTCCACGGTGTCGTCCACCATCTTTTCCAGGATGTCATGGAACGGCCACGGGCCAAGGAATAAGGCAACGCTTCCAGATATTGACAAAATAAGACAAGCAAACGATTACAGGAGAGCAAATCACACAGTAACCGCCGCTGGCATTTGTTGCACACTGATTACAGATGCCCCCACAGGGTGCAGAGAGAAGGCCACACGCGTGTGTCGTGGCATGACGCTGAAACCGACTCCGCGGCGGGTGAATGGTCCGAGGCAGTTTTTCTTGATATGAAATCAAATCATAACCCAACCCCTCCTTGGTCGCGGCGGCCGAAAGTCCCATCCCTGCACCTTGCACAATTCCTCAAGGGGGAAGCGAGTGTGCAAAGGCCGCCCCAAGCCGTGTGCTCCGGGACTCTGGTGGTGAACTCACGGCGCGTGTGTGCAGCAGGCACAAGCAAGCCAAGCCGCCCTGCAGCCGACCATCAGATAACAGTTGTGCTTTACTATCTAAAACCCTGGGATTCGGGTTGAATTGCGGCACCGGCCCTGCGATACCTAACTGGGTTTGGGGCTGCAGTGTGGACACTCGGTCTCTGAAAGGTTCACCGTCCCTGCTCTGGAAAGACCTTGCGATCCCCAGTCCACACCGGTAATGCTGGCACCAAGAGGTTCATGTTAGTTTTATGTTTTTTCTTAATATATGTACACATGTGTTCTGTGATGTGTGTATTACAAGATATTGCATCACAAAATACTAAAGTTTAGGATCATTTAGTATTTCAAGAGCTATTGTCCTCTCCAGGTGCTCGGGGCCCACACAGTTACCTCTACCAGAAATCCAGCTGAAGAGGGCTCAGGAAGCAGCCAGCGCCCCCCACTCGGGAGCCCCTGTCCTTCCTGCTGCTCCTGCTCCTCAGCCCAAAGCACCACCTTCTCTGCCGTCCTCCTCCCGAGACACCTGACATCCATCAAGCTGCGGATGAGTTGAAAACATGCATAATACCTGGTGAAGGTGGGGTGGGGCGGGAAAGGCATTTTCGTGGATAAATACATGGAAGAAGGACTTGGAAACTGGCTTTTTATAACTCAGCTACGTCGCCCCATATGAAACGATACACTATTCGAGTGTACCCTACAAACGCGCTCCCCAGGAATAGAAGCTCCTGTTTGTAGGGACACAGGAAGGAGGATCCTTATTTCCATCTTCTCAGAAGGAAAGCAACCTTAGTGTCTCTGAATGAGAGATACTGAATAAGTAATTGTAGTCTCACCTCGAAGAATGAACCGACATTGTATCTGCGGGTGGGGAAGATTTCTGCCCAGTGGTGTTCATGGAGGAAAGCACGTACAGCATTATCTTATCCTCAGGAAACTGACAAAGCAGCCTCCATCTCCGCGTCTGCACACACTGAACTGTGTAGCACAGTATGAAAGTAAAACAGCAAGGAAGGACAACAAAGTTCTTGGTGGAGTGAGATCAGCAGGGGACAGCGGATCAGCTGGGGAAGGGAGCCAAGAGGAAAGCCAAGGAGCAGGATGGAAAGGAGGAGGGCGCGTTTTAACAAAAGCAGGCACCTGCTGTGTCTTCGCCCCCCCTTCGGCAGTGTCTCCCCCGAGTCACTGACTCTACTGGGGGAAACTTCCAGAACTTCAGTGAGGTAAAACTTGGGCCTTCTGTAGGAAATTGGATGCACTTTGAGACCATAACGTTAAGTAAAATAAATCAGACTCATGAGCTTAAATATCACATGGTTTCTCTTACATGAGAAACCCAAAGTATAAATAAAGAGCAAAGCATAAAATGACAGGAAGCAGGGAGATGGATCCTTCTCACAGGGGAAGGGTATGAAGAGCTGGAGGGGTGCAGAGAGAAGGGAGGGAAAGGGATGAAAAGGGAACTGAGACGTGCTGTGTACAGGTACCAACTCGGGGCAAGGAATGTAAACACTGATGACAAACTACAAATTTGTATTGATAAAAATAATACATAAATGCCAAAAGTAAAAGAACAAACACCACAGGCTAGAACTAAAAAAAAAAAACAAAAACAAAACAACACCAAAATAACTTTTTATTTACTTCTACAGAGCAGCAGCCAAGTCGCCCAGTGCGTGGTAGCAAAGGCCCAGGACATTTGCACGGCAGTTCTCCTCACCTTGGGACCTTGGACACCTTCCCACAATGCCTTTGGATTCTTTGTCTGCAATGGGAGCAGTGGGCCACTGAGCTGTCCCACAAGAGCGGCCGTGGCGCCCTGGCTCAGAGGAAGAGCTCTGTTCCAGGATTAACACTGGGCCGAGGGGCTGGCTGTGCATGGGGACACTGCCACCCACCACAGTCAAGTGCACAAACCACCTGGGGCTTCAGTGTCCTCATCTGTACAGAGGACAGTGACACCGGGGTGTTATAAGAATTGGGCACTAATAGTCCAGAGAGCCTGATCTCACAGGAGTGCCCTGCTCTGGGTTTCATGCTCACTGCTTGACATTTCTGGTCGTTTTTGAAGAAGAAATTCCCCCATTTCAGTGACGCACTGAGTCCCTCGTTAACTTCATTTCTTAATTTCGTCCCTCCGGCTGCCCCAGTTGAGGTTCCCTCCAGGAGTAGCAGCTCCTCTTGTACCGGCAATGCAAAATAGAACTTTAAAAGTCAGACTTCTTTCTTGCAGAGATAAGTCTCTTCTCCAAGCCTCCTTCTGCTGAGCACATAGCTGACGCCCGCCTCCTCTGCCCTGTCTGATGAACTGTCGGAACCAGCCCCAGGAGGCCGGAACCCAGGTGCTTCCACCAGCAAGGAGTCAGCGAGCGGCCGACAGCTGAAGGCGATGAAGCAAGCGTGGGGTCTGCTCCTTACTATGGAAGGCCCTTGCCTACCTGCAGGCCCCTCCACCTGCTTGGAGCTAGCTTTGAGCAAATCCTTTTTCCTTTTTCCCAAATTGTGTGGCCTCCTCTGATTTGGCAGCAGTGAGCAAACAAACCTGAGCATTGTGACCCCAAGTGGCCCGGAATGTTGTTATTCCATGTCTCCTCGCTCATACTTTTTGTATTTGAAATGAATTTTGTCAAAGTGACTCTCATTACTTGGGAGCCGAATATTTCATCATCAAAACCCAAGGCCCTAGCAATCCCTTCTCTCTTTTGTCAAAGCCCTATGCTCTCATTTATCCGATACAGATCTAAAGGTTCATATACAGAGAAGCTGTTCTGGCCTTTCTTGATAAAAATAGGATAAATTAGACTTTCATCCATCTTCCTTTAGCCGTTTAACATCACCTGGAAGAAATTCTTCCCTTTGTTTCTTGATGTGAAAATGTGACTGCTCTTCAGACGTTTTCTATCAAGGTTTCTCCTGTGTTTTTACTGGGGTGTTGTTTGGTTTTCTTTGTGCAAATTTCTTGCTGGTTCTGCTATGCAGCAGAAGGGTGCTGATGCAGTTCTCATACTGATATGCAACAAGGAACTCTCTCATCAGAAAGTCACTGGCACAGCTTCCCAGGTGTCCTGAGGTAGGAGGGGCCTCAGGGAATCAGGGCTGGTAGGCAGCTCTCCTCTCCCCGTGGGGCCAGGAGGAAAGTGGCCCAGACTCAGCCAGTACCATCCTCCCACTGATACTTGGCCGTCCTTGGAAACCTTTTACTGCTGAAGGAAACAAAGGTCCAAACTGGAGCTGGCCCTGAGGAAGAGGAAGGAGGTGCAGGCAGCTGACTGCAAGTCTTCCTGGAAGGGACAGAGCCCAGCCTCCAGGGAGCCATCCCTGCAAGCCAGTCGCCAAAGTCTCAAAGAGCATTTCAAAGCTAAAAGGGATTTCTGTCACTGCCAGTGGTAGTTGGTGTGTCAGTTGACTGGCCAGGCCCTTGGGGGAGGAGGATCAGGGACAGCGACTAACCCTGAAGGTGGAGACAGCCAAGGTGGGTGGCTGCAGACTCTTATTGTGTATCTCTCTTGCTTAGTGACAAAGCTATTTCACCTCTCTGAACCTCAATTCCTCATCGATAAAATGGGGTTACCTCGTCTACCCAGCAGCAGTGCTTTGGAGAATAAACGAGTCAATAATGCGCCAGTGCTTGGAACCACGCCTCGCAGGTAGTGAATGCTCAATGCATGACAAAAATCTCACATACGATACTGACACGGAGAAAAGCTGGTAGTCAAAGGACACCTGGATTGCGGAGTTGGGCATCGCTTGGCCACAGCGATGTGTTCTGAATGACGCGCTGTCTTCTGTCAATGTTGCTGTATCCTCACACTACTTACACTGCACGGCATGAGCCGGGCTGGGACACCACACAGCAATATTATGATCTCGTGGGACCCCCGTCGCAGATGTGGCCCAGCATTGATCAAACTGCCGTTCCATTCATGTGAAATTCAGGAAGATTGAAAAATAAACAACGTCTCATCTAGGAGTCCAAATGTATGAAGACGGTGAAGAACAGCCCAAAAATGACAAGCACAAATGTTAGGAAGTGATTGCCTTGGCTCGGGTGAGTGTCGGGAAGGAGGACACCTCGAGGGCTTCTGCCCCTGGCTGTAGGTTGTCTGGAAATCCTCGTCCTGCTTTCTTTCCAGGTCAGAGATTACTTGGAATGCAAAAGACAGCAGGGACGGACAAGGAGCCCTGTCTCGAGCTTCCTTACATCTGCTTCCCCTCCCAAGCTCTTGGACTAAAATAGGGTATCATAGAAGGAAGAAGGGAAACAGAGCAGCTCAGAGTTCCTTTTCCTCCCAGCCCTTTCTGGTTCATCAATAAGCCCAAGGTGGAAGACCTTTGTAGAGCACGTAAATACCAAGAACAAAATTAGGAGGCTGGGGTGCAGGTTAGTGGTATAGGCAGGAGGCCCCGGTTTCAATTCCCAGCACAAAAAGTGAAATAATGGTCTCATTATTTTGTGCAGTATTCCTGCTGCACTTGGGGAGAGTGAATTACAAATCCTGTGATCTGGGAGGTTCGCCGTGCAAATGAAGCCCTCTTATATTCTCATTTGAAAGTGACAGTGCACAAAGTAAAGATGAATGGCAAATTGGATGCCAAGAAGATGAATCTTTCTCTTTTGCTGAGAAAGACATTAAATGGCATGTTACAAAAAAAGGCAATTCAGAGAGAGAGAGATTAGAAAGATAGAAAAAGGCTTGATGTTCTGCGACCTTTAAAAGCCTTTTGTCCACTTTATGAACGAGAATCCCCCCCATTTTCATGGCGTGCTGAGCCTCGCAAAGTCTGTGTGCCAACCTGCCCAAGACTAATAGCAACCAAAGGAGCTACAGGGCATGCGCACTCAGAGCCTGTGGACACAGGAGTCAGCCATCCGCATCACTCCTTCCCCGCTCTCTCCGCAAATCATTAAATACCTCAGGTGCCGACACCTTTAATCCTCGTGTTTGATGCCTGGCTCTGACCCCTCCCAGTTGTATGGCTGTGTTCTTCATCATGCAATAGGAACAAGGATGGTGTCTTTAGGATCGTTTGAACGTTAAAAAGAAAATCTTCGTACGCTGCTGAGTTTGTGTCACCATTATCGGTTGCTGTTGTTAATCTGTGAATGGGCTGCATAACCATAATCATGACAACAGAAAGAAATGTCCCACGCTGGTGCCGTGCCAGAGTTACTTTTCATTTATTGGCACTCACTCTTCTAGTCTGCTGAAAGAATGGAACAGCTTTCCTCAATGCTGTGGAAGGCTTAAAAGATTATGACGCGAGCTCCTTGGTGTATGGGAGGGAGCAGCTGTTCAGCTGTGAAAATCAGGGAAATTTTTTCTTGATCTTGGAGAGCCTGTCTTTTCCCATAGTGAGGGTCACAGTGCACATCCTAGGAGGTCAGTGGATGACTTAAACAGTGATCGTATTTTCTTCATTTCCTGTCATCTCTCCATCATTTTACTATTTTATGTGTTTACATTTTAGATGAGAAGCCAGGTGGTATTTAACTTTCTATATCTGATTTATTTCACTTAATATTACGGTCTCCAGTGCCACCTAATTGCCTGCAATTCACATGACTTTATTCTTCTTTATGGCTGACTAACATAACATCGTGTTTCTGTGCC
>NW_022900934.1:6264957-6267607 GCF_012274545.1 Fukomys damarensis | reverse complement strand
CCCTTTTTTTTTTTTTTTTTTTTTTGATTTTTTGAGACAGGGTCTCACTATGTAGTTGAGACTGATCTGGAACTCAGTGTGTATCCCAAGCTGGTCTTGAACTCACGGTGATCCTCCTGCCTCAGCCTCCTGAGTGCTGGGATCACAGATGTGCACCACAACGCCCACCTTATGTACCACATTTTAATCATGTAAATAACTCCAAACCTTCCCTGATCTAAATTAAACACAATAATAGATAGTGACTGTTATTCTTACAATTACTGTTCGGATTGAATCTGGACATTCGAGGCCCAGAGGAGCTCCTTGAAGATAGGATTCTCAAGAACAGAGGAGAACTGGTTTCTTACCCTTGTCACAGTGCTGTCTGCACCGGACCCCCACCCTACTCCCTGTCTTTTCTAACTGCCTGCAGCCTTGTCCGCATCAGCTTCTAGTCAAGGGCCTCGCAGCAGGCTAGCTCTGAGGTCCATTGCTAATCGGTCTCCAGTCTCTCAAGGCCATGCCCAAGGCCGGCCTGCAGGAATGAGCTGTCTTGATCTTACTCATTCTTCCTCAGGGCGTCAGGCGCTAGGGAACTGAGGAAAAGAATGCTCAGGACCTGAGTCATCAAGCAGCCTAGCCCTGAAGCCTCCATCCCACCTGCCCCAGGCCCACCTGGCTTTCCTAGGCGGGCTTCTCTCTGTGCTCGGGTTGAGCCCTCAAGGGAAGCGGAAGCCAATGAAGGGGTCCAGGGACTGTCACTCCACACAGCTGATTTGCTGATTACTTTAAGAACTCAGTAGCAAAGGCTGGGAGAGGCTTAACTCAAACATCCCCTTTTCTGCTTAAAGTCCAGATCCCCGGAGGAAGAAACCTATCACCTCCAGTCCCTTCACTGGGTTTTTGAACTCCTGTTGCAGGAAGGAGGGAAGAAGACTGGAGTTTGTCCGTGCACTGGGGCAGACTTGTCATCCACAATGCTCTCGTGTATAAATCCCACCCAAGACCCTCCAAAGCACTTACTGTTACCTTACATTCTCTACCTCCCGCTCCACTGTGGAAAAAAGGGTCCGTGCTTCTGAATTACTGGGAGCCAATGCATAACTACACTTGGGGATTGCAAGTTAATAAATTTGCATCCCTATTTTTCTTTTCCTCATCAGCCAGCCGGCAGTGTTGCCCCAGCAGGAGTCTGTCCTGCTGCCACACCTCGTACTTATTCTCACTGCTGCAAAACACTACAGCTTACCTTGAGGGCAAAAACCTCTGGCCACGAGTCACTCACCCCACAGGACAAGCACAATTCAGACACACAGCAGGGAACAAGAGGTACAAAAAAAGAACTCTTTATTCAGCAAGTATTTCCTGGGCACCCCCTAGCCTGGTGACACCAGACAATGAAATCTTTGGGCTCAGAGACGGTAGAAATAAGACTGGGCCAAACAGGACAAGATGTACAGTTCTGCACGGGCAAAGCTTTTTGGGGAGCAGGGCATCTTCAGCTAAATTAAGACTTTAGTTGAAGGTAAAGTATGAAAAAAGAAAATAGGTAGAATTATAACTTTAACACTGGACTGGTAAGGAAACTGCAGATCCAGAATACAATCACAGTTACCCAAGGCTATCCATATCTTATTCCATATCTTTCTCCCTGGCTTGTTTGTGCTATGAAGTAAGACAAGCACGGATTGTGACAGGAACTTACAGGCTGGACCTAGAAAGATACAATAAATAACTAAAAGCAAAACAAAGTTTGACCTCCATTTTGGATTCATTATTACATTAAACTTTGGAAGATTAAAAAGTTACGTTTAACTTTTCTCTTTTTCCTCATCAGCTGTAAGCAAAATCTCGTCACTTTTAATTTTACTTAAAAACTGAATAAAAATTCTTTTGCAAAAAAACTTTGGACATAAGTATGTCGATCGTTTAAGAAAAAAATTGTCCAAAAAAAAAAGGTTTAGAAGCTCTGAATTTACATGTCTCATCCCCTTTCAAGACTGAGGACACCAAGATAAGGGTGACTAGTTTTGGGGGATTACAGGGACATCTTATTACCAACATTTACAACATCCAGTTGCAGATGTTCTCCCTGGAGCAAGGCCTGAAAGTCTCCAGTCACTGTCCTAAACCTGGGGTGACCTGGGTTTCAGGAAATGCATAGCCTCAAGGACCATCTCAAGATGAGATCATCCTCTTGAGCAAAAATAATCCTCTCAGGGGAACTAAATTGCTCCTCGAGCCAAAGGATGCCTCTGGAGCTATGGAAACCAAAACATGCACCGTCTAGAGCCCAGAACACCTTGGCCAACCCTAAAACGTTGGTGTTGTGCTTCTGCACGTTGATAGGTTAATCTCAGCTGCTTCTTCTGGGTGAGGTCCCTGCCGCTGGAATCTTCTCTTCTTCCTTACTCTCTAACTCTGGCAAATAAACCTGCTTATGCTTTCAGCTGATGTCTCCTGAAATTCTTTGTCCTCGATGTGAGACAAATGGGCCGAGTTGAAGACCCGGCACCCCTTTCTCGGACCCGATCTCGTGACAAAGGGAGTCAACAGCTGGCCAAGAAGGCGACCAAGCAGCTGCTCCCAGAGCAAAGAGAGCATCCCTTGTTTACTGATTTGTCGTTGTGGGTGTTTCTTCTTCTTCCTCTTCCTCCTCCCCCTCCCC
>NW_022900934.1:6255581-6264596 GCF_012274545.1 Fukomys damarensis | reverse complement strand
CTCCTCCTCCTCCTCCTCCCAGGGATTGAACTCGGGTCCTTGTGCTTGCATACCCTGACCAGATGTCTCTTCTTATGAAAGACTTGGACCACCAGGCAGTCATGGGCAACTTGTCCTGGAGGATGTTGAACTTTTGGATATCTGGCTCCATCATCCTGTATAAAACACCCCCGTTTTGTGGGTTTGGGCCCCACGATAGGGTCAAAGTGTCACCAGTCAGAGCCTGAGGAGGTCAGCAAAGTGAAGATGCAGAGGTTTTGCTACCTTAGAAGAGATGCCTGAGGTGCCTGGGCTGCTATATAAGACGCACAGGTGGGGCAGAAAAGAGGGGAGAGAGAAAGAAAAAGAAAACATATTCCAGCAATAGGCCAAGGTAACCCTGTATTATGGCCTCGGATGAGACATTTTTAAATGATCAGCGTGCCCACATCAAAGCCAAACAGAGTCTGACCCATGGGTTAAGACTGCAGAGGAAACAGACAGTATGACTATAGATATGCAAAGTCTTTTGTCACATTTTAGTCACACATCAGATGTCCGTAGGCTCAAGTAAAGGGTTACTGTTTGCAGCAAGAGTGGCCTTCTGGCCTCAGGTAGTAACCCGGATACTGTTGCCATGACCCACACGTTAGAAGTGTTGCTACAGCAAAGCTAGCCGGGCACTGCTAATGTATAGCACCGCCGTGCGACCTTCAAAATTAGTGGGTTTTAAGCTGACTGAGAGCAAGTGAAGCTAGATTTTCCTTTGGTAACACTTTCTCAGTCCATGAAAATGTTCTGCTCCTGCGGTTTTGTTACCAGCTAGCCAGCCCCATCTTACTCTATACCCACGCTCTTGCTATCCAAAACAAAGGCCGCAGCAGGACACACAGAAGTAAAAGAAAGCAGAGGTCTTTATTGAAAGGAAGGTACACGCTACCAAGGGGAACAAGCTGATGAGAAAGCCCAAGAGCAAGCTTGCCTCAGAGCACACCCCTCTGCTGCATGTTCTGAAGTATTTACTGGGACCTTTCCTGGGTCTCGGGGTCCAGGATGGTACCTAACAGAAGTCTTTGCAATGAACTGAAAGTCTTCACCCTCATACAGGGGTTTTCAAACTCATCCGGACCTCGTTGGAACCAACATGGCTGCCAAAGGCCACCAAGGAGGACAAGGCTGCCGTGCTAATGATATTATAATATCTGTGAGGTTATCCTCTGCTACTCTCAAATAGACTGCACGCTCCCCGGGCTCATGCCAGAAGTCAAGGAAGCATGGCGAGAGCAGGACCATCTCTCTTAGGCCGATGCCAGATGCAGCTAGGGCAAGACACTCTTTTGGTCTCCAAGAGCCAGAAGGCATCCTGTTTACTATGAGTCTAAGGTCAGGATATTTCCCACATTGTCCATCTCTTGCCTCACCATCCCCCTCAGCGACATGATCTTCATGAATCTTTATAGGACATCAAAAGCCTGAAGTAATAAAAAGAAAAAAAAAAGCCTGAAGTAGCTGCTTCCCGTTGAGAGGGGGCATTGTCCTTGCTGATAGGGGACCATGGCTGTGTCACACTATCTAAGTGTTGAGGAGACTCTCTAGCCCTTCTGGTTTGAATTCTGGCAGGATAGGCTGAAATCCGTACACTAGAATTAGCCTGGCATGGTGCTGTTGTAATCTGGAAAATAAAATGAGGGTAAGAGATTAAGTAAGCGACGTCCGAAGGTTAGGGGGAGGATTATGGTTATGAAAGATCCAACAAAAGAGGCCAGTTAGGAGAACCAGAGCCAGACATTTGAATTTCCAATTTGGCCATCAATTCCCCAGTTTTCCTAATGATCCTGATTGTCTTTGGCTCGTTTTGATAGAATCAAGGTTATCTCTAGCTTGGCCAATTTCATTAATAAAACAGCAGCATTCTTCTTTTAGGATGGCACAAGTACCTTCTTGGTTGGCTTTAAGGAGATCAGGTTCCCCAAGGTTTGGAGGACAAGTTCAGCTAGGGAGTCAGCCTCCCTTTGAAGTGGCATGGTGACCTCTGTCAGGCCAATGCTAGGATTTAGGTATGGACCAGAAAATGCATTAGTTCTACTGTTCTTGCCCTTATTTTCATGAGGATTCCTAGAAGCTCCAGAAGGGAGACTGGTTTAGCCCTCTTAATGCAACTAATGATAGATCCCTGGATGTTTTGAGAGAGATGAACTGGCACTGGGGAGTTAGGAAAGTTTAGCTTAGAAAGAATGTAAACCAGCGTTCCAGTGCCCCTCCATTTTAGGGGAAGGCATAAGAAGGCTATAGTCTCACAAAGGAAGTGGGTATTATTTTTAGGGTTTAGGCAGGATAATAGAGAGATTACTCCACAGTGCTCGGGGGCTTCGGTACTGTATGAACTTCATGTCTCATAGGCTGAATAATTCTCTGCTACGGCAGGCACACCTGCTAGAGGATTTAGACACGCAGACACTCCAGAAGTATGATTCCAAGTTAGGAGATCTTGGGTTTCATTCCATCCCCGAAACTCATTAAGTTTAAGGCAGTTTGATTCTTGTTCATCATGAGGCTGATGGAAAAAATTGCAGTTATTAAATGGACAGGTGTCAGGGGTTTGGGACAGCTTGAGGTGCTGAAACAGCTATTTTGGGGACGAGACCAGAGACAAGACAGCCCAGACTGGGTAAAACAAAGCCTCTAACTTCTAAATCTGCCCTTACATTAACACCCAAATTGACTTATTAAAATAGTTATAATGAAGAGTGATCTCCTGAAATGTCCAGTCAGTATCTGTGGCCTGGAGAGCTATGTCTTTACCTGGGGGCACAGACCCACCAACTCATATATTTGGAGTGAGAGGTATCTGGGTTTAGATAGAAAACAGCCTGCTGCATCATGGGAGGCAAGGACAACTAGGTAGGAAGAAAACAGGTGTAAAATATAGGCAGACTAGAAAATAGAGTGCAGAGTTTCACAGTGAGGTACAGCCTACAGGTGGCACCAGAGGATTAGTTCTGGAAGATTTCCTGCTCGGCCTCTTGATTTCCTTTTGATACTACGTACATAGTTGTTGATGTCCTCTGCAATGAGTGAAGCTGTATGTTTTATGTGAGCCGTCTTCAAAAGTAAAGATAATAAAGATTACGACACAAACTCAAAACCTCAGTCCCAGAATTGGAGGCCACTAGTGTTGCGGGAGCTCTGGGATCCTAATTCTAAAAAGTTGTGATTTCTTCCCTGTATAGTCAGGGAGATCCCCATATAAGGAAAAGATCTAAGGTGGAGTTTAGAGATACATTAGAATCTGAAAATATGTCTAGGCTACAGTTAGCAAGAGCATTTAAGAAAATGTCACAAAATTTAGACATATGATTATCATAGGAGTTCAGATTTTACTTTTTGTAGGCTAGGGTTTCTTTTTCATTATTCTTTATTAAGTTCATTGGTACATTTTAGGTATACAGTATGATGACATTCATCTTTGGGAATTTGTACCTTTACATGATGTATCTTAGTTCTTACTTTTTTCCCCATTTCCCTGCCCTCTCTTCAACCCCTCCACCCCTCCACCCCTCCAGGTTTACAAAGACTTTGTTTCTGTTTCTTCCTTTTCTCATATTTATTCCTTTCCCTTCTTTTCTTTCCCCTACGTCTCCCACTTCCCTTTCCCCTTTGGACCTTTTCTTCCTATTTCACACTGTTTATTATACATTTTGATCCTTATTTACACTTTCAGTTTCTCACACTAGAGAAACTATTCAGTATTTACACGTGTGTCCTGTTTATTTCACTTAAGAGTAAGATGCATTTGATATGGATCCATTTAGCTATAAATCTCTAGTTTCTCAGTCCTTATGGCTGAGTAGTGCTCCATGGAAAAAACGAACCCTTCTCCACTGCTGGTGGGAGGGCAGACTGGTGCGACCACTGTGGGAATCAGTACGGAGATTCCTCAAAAAAACTAGGGTTAGAGCTCCTATTTGACCCAGCTATTCATCTGCTGGGTATCTTTGCAAAAGAATTAAAAGAGCCCTACCACAGTGATATGTGCTCACCCATGTTTATAGCAGCACAGTTTGAAATAGCTAAAACTTGGAAACAGCCCAGTTGCCCATCAACTGGAGACTGGATAAAGAAGATGTGGGGTTTTTTCAGAGTGTTTCTTTTTAATAGGAACCTGAATTCTACTGAGTTCTGGTTCACATGGGTATGCAGGCTTTATACCATCAATGCTGGTGCTTCAGCAGGGGCTGGTTTGACGCTGGAAAGGTGGAGCCAGGCTCTATTACTCTTAGTTGGACTGCTGTGTAAGTAGCTAAGACAGCCTCAACTGGCTCTTTCCGTTTAGGTTTTAAGTGGTCTTTAATAAGACCTGATCCCTGGGTTGGATTTTTATTGACCCCTCTTGTTGATGAGCTGTGAGGGCATCACTGACATGTCCTTGGATAGTCTATTGTCCTTGGCATAGATTGCTAAGGTACTAAAAAGGCCTAACAACTTCAGGGTCTACTTCCACATACAAAAGCTCTTCCATACAGCACTTCATGTGGGCATCCTCTTAGGCCTGTCTTGGGGTATTTCTGATTCTTAAGAGGGTTATGGTGAGAATGCTAAGTCTCAGTTGCCAAGGTCCTTTTTAGAATGCAATTAGCTCTTTCACCTTTCCTAAGGACTGGGGTCTCCAAGACAAATGGAGGTAAACCTTTATACCAAGAACCCCAACTACTGCCCGGATGATGTGGGGAGTAAAAAATGGTCTATTCTCACTTTGCAAAGACTGAGGGAGTCCCAAAGAAAGAATGATCTCTTCGAGTGGTTACTTCTGTGGCTCTTTCTATGTGAGCTGGAAAGGCTCCTATCCAGCCCATAACGGTGTCAAGCAGTACCATAGTTATTTATGTCCTGAGCATGGTAGCATGTAGGTAAAATCCATTTGCTAGTCTTCTCAGGATATATTTCTCTTCCAAGAGAGAAGGGGGTTGGAAACTCCCTGGGTTATTATAGATACAAAGAGGGCAACTCTGGCATATTTGTTGAATGATGACAGCTAGCTTTCCACCAGCAAAAATTTGATTTACCACACCTAGGATAGCATCTCACCCCATTCTCCTAATGGCTTTCCACTAGGACTCTTGGAGAAGCACTAATTTCCTCCCTGATTATAGCCAGGGATCGCATAAGTTCCCACACCTGTTCTTTGGGGCTATAGTTTGGTTGGAGGGAAACCCCAGGAATATGGGACAGAGCTAATTATTGGGCATTAAAACTGCTTCTTTGGTTTCCTGAGCTGCCTTTTAATTTCCTTTTGAAACTAAGGACGCACCCTTTGATGTCCTCTGCATTGAGTGACAGCTGTATATTTTGATAAGATCTCTCATCTGCATTTAATAGTAGAATGTCTATTGGTAAGGAGGTCTCTCTCCAGATGGCCATAGGGGCATGGAGCACTAAGAAGGCATATTTAGAGTCAGTATACATATTTAACGTTTTGTTTTTGCACAGAGTTAATGGTGGAGCCAGGGCAGTATGCTCTGCCTTTTGAGCTGAAGCCTGGGGGAAGTGGGAGACCCTCAGTGACCTTCTGTTAGCTCACTACATCCTGCTCCCTGTTCTCCATCTTTGAAAGAACTACCACCATTTGTGAACCATTCTTCCTCTGGATCCATTATTGAGAGGTCACTCCTGCTGGCTTAGGTCTGAGAAATCACCTCCTCACACAGGTGACTTAACTTTGTCTGATGGGAGAGGCGTTAGACAAATGAGATTAAGAGGGTTGCAGACTCATAATAGTTATTTCAGTTACCTAGAAGCATTGCCCTATATTTAGTAAGTCTTTCCCCTTTTAACCACATGTGTCCCTCAGCTTAAGAATATAGGATTTTACTCGGTGTGGGATAAGAACCCCCATCTTTTGTCTCGCCATTAGTTTGGAGGCTTATCAGTCAACAGGGCCCAGCAGCCACTGCTGACACGCAGAGTGGTCATCTGGCCACTGTTCCATCAAACTTTTTTGGTGAGGAGGGTGTCAAACTCTGGACCTTGTGCTTGTGAGGCTGGAAGCAGCGCCACTGAGCAAAATCTCTAGCCAACCATCAAACCTTTTTTTTTTCTTTTGGTGCTGGGATCGAAATTCCAGGCCCCATCAAACTTATTTTGACAAGTAGGCTATTGGCTAGGGTTTGTGGCTCAACTTTTGAGTTAGAACTTCCAAGGTGACACCCCTTTCCTCAGTCATGAAAAGAAAAAGATTTTTGTAAACTGTATTTTAAGGCCATTGCTCATATATTAGGGCCTGCTGAATGAGTTTATTGGGCTTGATTGTCCACTGTGGGAGTTAGGATGTGGTCCCTATATATCTACACATACAGAGTTTGGCATTAAACTGAAATTTGAAATCCAAATTCTTCAGGAGCCTAGGGCTGGGGATTTAGCTCAGTGATTCTGCAGCCTGCCTCACAAGTACAAGGGCCTGAGTTCGATCCCTGGTACCAAAAAACAAAAGAAAACAAAACAAAAAAACCTAAAACACAATTTCTTCAGAAGCCAGCCATCCCCAAGAACAATTGGCACTTTCTCTTGGTGGCTGGGGGAGCCAGGTCAGAGACAGTCTGTATTTTTTCAGTTGACAATTGTCTTAGGCCTGGGGTGATGATATAACCTCACTATTGAAATTTTGTGACAAAATCTGGGCCTTTTGTTGAGATCTTATAACCCCAGTTTGGTAGGAAATTTAAGGTTAAGGTTGTACTGGTGTGAGATCTTTCCTGGGTTGGGCAGTAGACAAGAATGTCGCGTACATATCGAAGTATTGTGCCTTGAAAGGACTGAAAATCCCTCATCTGTTTCTTTTGCTTTTTCCCCCCTGGAGTTCAACAAGTAGTCAAAACCAGTTGAACAATCCTCCAGGATAAGTCAAAGGCCAATTCCAGGGACTGCAATCTGTCTGCAAATCTGGAGGGATCCTCTGAGAAATGACCCCACTTTTCTTGATGTTGTTGTGTGCTGGTTACAGGGAAAAGCTCATGGACTACAGTGGTTCTCTCTGTCCCAGCTTTCTCACAAAGTGAAAGGATGGCATTAGCTCCTTAGAGGAAGGAAACCCTGCCGTGACTACGGACCACAATGCTCTTTTTCTAGTTGAGGAAGTTTGAGATAAATTGGGGGATATCGGGGTGGTTTGGGTTCTTCTGGAGCCCATGGCTGGCAGCCACAGCTTGCATTTGTCTGTAAACCCTCTGAGAGACAGTGGGTGTTTGAGAAGGTCTGTTGTAGCTCCTTCTGTAGTACTTCATGCCACCGTGACTCATGGTCCCTTACAAAGTTTAGGAGTACAGTAAAGGCCCGTGTAGGTGTGCGTGTGTGCGCGTGTGTGTGTGTGTGTGTGTGGCCTCGGCACAAAATACCCAACACCCACAGATTAAAGGAGGAAAGATTATTCCAGCTCATGGTTTCGGTCCACACTCAGCTGGCCCCAAGACAGGAACAGGATGGCAGAGAGCCATAGCAGAATAAAAGGTGCTCAACTCATCTAGCCAGACACCAGGAAAGAAGGGAAGAGCCAGGGATGAGAATCTACCCTTCTACAGCACACCGTAGTGATCCGCCAGGCTTCAACTCCAAATGTGAGGATTTTGGAGGCCTTTTCTCTGAACCTAAATACCATGTCGGATCATTTCCTCATCCTCTGCAAAAAAATACCTAACTGGAGAATGGCATCATAACTGACGCTTCCATTCTAGAGCCATTGGTCACCCAATTCTACACTGAACCCTGGCTATATTGCAATTTGAAAGAAAAAACTGTTGCTTTTCTAGATGACCTGGGTCAAATTATTTCCAGCGGTTGGGATGCAGCCCAAAGGTGAGGCAGGTGGACTAGGAAGGCTATTTCCTGTGATGTCTTGAGATTTCTATGAAATCGCGGGCTGGGTCACACGGAGGGACAGCTCTAAAATGCAAGGCCAAACGTGTGTCAACAGCCATGACCTCCGTTCGCTGAGTGAATGTCCTGCGTCTGTCCCTGGCTGCGCTACAGTTTGCTACTGTCATTACCAGCTAATGGACGTCTGGACGGTTCCTAGCTTTTGAGTAAGAATAAAACTGCTGTGAACATTGGTATCTTAGCGTTCTGGTCTTGAATGCTTATCTGTTTCTCTCGAGAAGCTATCTATGAGTGAAATTGCTGGTTACTGTATGTTGTTGTTATTTTTTGTTTTGTTTTGTTTGCAAGGAGGATTGCACCAGAGCCTTTGCACTGAGCTACATCTCCGCCCTCTTTTTGAGACAGGGTTTCCCTAAGTGTCGGAGTTGCCTGGGCTTGGCTGGAACTTGCCATCCTCCTGCCTCGGCCCCAAATCGCTAGTATTACTGGTGTGCACCACAACGCACGCGAGGCATGTTTAGGGTTTTAAGAAACTGCAATATGCCAGGCGTGGTGGCGCACACCTGTAAGTAATCCCAGCACTCGGGAAGCTGAAGCAGGAGGATCGCTGTGAGTTCAAGACAAGCCTGGGTTACATAGTGAGTTCCAGGTCAGTCTCAACTACACAGTCAGAACCTGTCTCTAAAAAAAAAAAAAAAAAAAAGAAAAAGAAAGAAACTGCAACATTTAGGGTCACTTAGAGGACTTTAAACAAGTATGGCTATCAGTTTCTGTATTTCTTCCGTTTTCTCTTTTTTTTTTGTACCTGGGATCGAACTCAGGTCCTTGTGCTTGAGAGGCAGGCGGTGGAACCTCTGAGCTGAATCCTAGGCCCAGTTTCTGTATTTCTTTTCCTCTTGGGAGCTAACAAATCTATACTTTTCGGATTTCTCCCAAACTCACAGGCCGCAGCCCTCCCCTCTCCACGGTTGGGAAGCCCAAGGCTCCTGCCAAGAGAGGACAAGAAGCTCTGTCCACAGGGCGGGACTGGAGGCCTCAGGACTCCGCCCAAGAGGGCGGCGCTCCCGGGAGGGACCTGGAGTGCGCGCGCGTCTCCAGCCTCCACCGCTGGGTGGGGCGGCTTCTCCGGGGGGCGGAGCTAGTGGGTGGGACCAAGAGGCGCGCGCCTGC
>NW_022900934.1:6230070-6255341 GCF_012274545.1 Fukomys damarensis | reverse complement strand
CAGCCAGGCCCAGACGCCCGGCTGCTCCGCACCGCTCGCGGGGACCTCCGCGGCCACCAGGTAAGCCTCCCCACCCCCACCCTGACTATGGTCCCAGGGGCCCCGAGCAGGGCCAGCCCCCTCCGCTGCCTGGGATCAGTCACCTCCAGGATCCGTGAGTCCCCACATCCCTGCACGCCAGGAGGTGATCTTCCCACTCGACGGCCGGAGAAATTGAGGCTGCCCAAGGTCACACAGTCCCCTGCACGGCCGCCTTTCCAGAGCCTCCCCGGAGCAGTGAGGAGCCTGCGGGTCGGAACTTGGTCTGAACTCCCTCTCCAGGCCTTCTATGCTGTCCCTTTCGAAGTCCCATTCAGGACTCTGCCCTGGGCCCCCAGAAGCCTCTCCCGGCGCTGACACCGCCCTCCGCCTGCCGCCCCGCCCATCTTATCTAACTCTAGAGCCGGACTCCTTGCGGGGGTGGAAAAGCCAGGGCGCGCTGTGCCTGATCCCATTTCATTTCGGTGGCCGAGACCTAGTTTCCATTCAGAACTGCAACACAGCTTTTCCTTACAGAAAAACCCCCGACTATCAGTTTGTGTTGCTGCCTGAATGGGTCTGTAAAGAAAAGCAGGAGGCAGAGGCCTGAGAAGTGAGGATCCAGGGCCTGGAGTCCCGGTGCTTCCAGCTTCCTCGCCCAATTTGAATGGGGCCTTTTGTACCACCCTGTGACCTTCAGCCTCCCGCTTGTCTGCTGACCCTGTAGCTGCAGGCCAGCGTCTGGGGAACAGATCTGCACCCCGGAGCCCGCGTGGCGGGGGCGGGGACGTTGGTGGTTTTCCAGTGGGTAACAAAGAGGTTTGGCCCATGCCCTTAGCGTACCTCCCGCAGAGACAGTGCAATCCTATCCTCCTACCCACCAGCCACAGCTGCCTCCTGGTGTCTCTGCAGGCCCCAGCCCCGAGTCCCTTCCTTCAGGAAGCCTCTCCTGACCAGCAGAGATGTCTTGGGCACCTGTGGGGGGCTCCCCTCAGCCCCTGGATGTGGATCCTCTCTGCATTCATCATCTGCAATGGCTCCTTGCCTCACTTGGTCTCTTCTGTCAGGCCCTGAGTGACATGAGTCTGTATTATGGGGATGAGCATGGGGTCTTGGATTCCCCAGATCTCGGTTTCTTATTGTAGTTCTGGAACCTGGATCAAATCCACTCACTCTCGTGTATCTCAGTTTTCCCATCTGTAAAATGGGATGTTCATCATCACACTTCCTAGTGTAGAAACAAGATGTTGACACGTGACATGTGGTACATCCTAAATTAAAGCTAGCGATTGTAATCACGGTAAATATGTACAGTTCCAGGAACCCAGGAGCTGTCCTTGTTTTCCCTGCCCTCTGATAGGGAGTAGGGTGGAATCTGGGTGAGATCGGAACCTCACAGGACTTCAGAACAGAAGATCCTCATCTCCCTGAGAAACGCTTCCCAGGTGACCTGGAGCCGAGGGAGGGTATCAGGCTTGGACCAGCGCCCAGCACCTGCCTGCAGCTCTGGCTTCCCTTTTTAAACCCCCTCCACCAGACCTACCTGGCCCCCGCCCTCATCCCACTTGGTGTTTCCCCTGTGTTTTACTTCTGCGTTTGCTGTCCCCGCTTCCCACCGCCCTATAGGCTCCTGGCAGCTTTTGCCAATTCTGTTCACTGCTCCACCCCCTACGCTTGGAGCAGTTCCTGGCTTAGGAAGACATTGTGAAATCGTGAGGAACAGAGTATAGTTGTTCAAAGCAAAGTCCTAGGAAACCGCCCCAGCTCGGACAGTTAATTCCTGTGTGATCCCTGCCAGGTTACTCAACCACCCTTTCTGGACCCCCAGGGTCCTCTCCTGGGCCCCCGGGATCCTCTCTGTCACGTGAGGATGTCAGTAGTGCCTCTCTCAGAGTGTTGTGAGAATTATATGAACTAATATTTGCAGAGTACCTGGAACCCTGCCTGGTACAAATTAAACATAATGTAGGGCCATTTAGTATTTATTAAATGAATGAAAACAAGTGTCACCCTACAAAATGTGATCACCTTGCAGATGAGGCCATCCACACTCGTGTATGAGAACATTTGAGGATGTACAGAAAATACAATGCCACAGGTGCTCAGGGCAGCACCTAATGCTTTGCACGTCCTTAAGGTATTGTCTCTTCGATTCCTGTGGTTTAGCTTATTTAGTTTCCTCAAAGGTGAAGAAGAAAAAGGTACGGCTCAGGGTGCCCCACACCCTGCAAGAGTAGCCATTCCTAAAGGAAGGTGCTTTTCCAGAACATCCCAGAAGGAAAACTGTCCCCACCTCCTTTGCCTTGTAGCCAGGGCCACCTCCCCTCCCCTCCCCTCGGCCTCCTGTCTAGCCCTGCACCCCAGCCACAGTGGCTGCTGGGAGCTGGGCTCTTTCTGATAAACGAGCCCCACCCTCCCGTCCCTGCAGATGGGGTAGCTGCCAGAGCTGATGGGAGGACAGCCGAGGACCCCTCCCTAGGCTGATGGTGCTGAGTCGCTTCACTTCCGACCCTTGACACTGGCCCAGCCCGTCAGTTGTGTAGCCCTCTGTCTAATCACAGACTCATAGCTGGCTCTGCTGAGGGCCCTTTTGTCTACACCCACTAATTTGGCAAATGGTCTTCTTGCCATAAAAGAAAAATAAAAAGGCCGCCAGATTGCCAGCTACAGAATAAGTAGCATCTACTGCCTGACGGTGGTGGAATGAACTATGAGGGACAGTTTCCTGGGGGGCTTTGTTTGTCTGTTTTTGGTTTTGTGTTTTGAGACAGGATCTCGCAGTGTAGTTCAGGCCGGCCTTGAACTCCATGTGTTGCCCAGGCTGGCCTTGAATTCACAAGGATTCTCTTGCCTCAGCCTCCTCAGTGTTCCTGTTGGTTTTAAAGAGGGTGGCCCAGAAAGGCCTCACTGAAGGGATCACTAAAGTCGTATTTGTTAAGGACCTGAAGGCAGCGGGGCGAGGGAGAAGTACATATTTGCATTTCTATTTGAGATACGCACAACAGAGAAGCAGTGGAGGACCCGGGCCCCCATCCTGTGCTGGCAGCCCAGAGAGGTTGCCAGGTGAGCAGGGTCCCCTGACAGCCCTGGCTGGCACCTTAGCGTCCCCCCCCCCCGTGAACTGATGACAAATCCCTGTCTATAAAATCAGATGCTGAGCACAGACACGGGTGCTCATGGAAAAGCTCTCCAGGTCCTCAACACTTTGCCACGCACAGGTGGACGACGCTCGGGCCCCTGGAGGTTGGAGAGACGTGCAGCATCGCAGGTGGGCTGTGCTCGTGTCGCCACTGCTTCAGGCTGCACGGCAAGGGCAGGCCCAGGTGTGTCAGCGAAGCTGGTGGGCTTGAAGGCCGCTGCTTGGGCACCCCGTATTCTTTCTTTTCCTCCTGGGGTCCTAGGCCCAGTGTCCCTTCCCTTTACCTCTGCACAGGATGGCTCAGGCAGGCAGCAGCCCAGCTGCAGGATCTGTAACTAGAGCCGACCTGCAGGCAGGTGCTCGCCACCTGCTGCGCTGAGCTCTGAGGACCGTCATGAATTGTGTAGCTACAAGTGCTCAAGGCCAGGGGTTGTGGCGCATGCCCGTCTCCCAGCACTCAGGAAGCTGAGGCAGGAGGATTGCTACAAGTTCGAGGCCAGCGTGGGCTACATAGCCAGACCCTGTCTCAAACAAAGAAGAGTCCTCTCTTATTGAGGTTTCTAATCAAAGTACAGTTGGTTGTTTTTTGTTGTTGTTTCATGTTTTGATTGTTTCTCCCAAACATTTCCGGCTCAGTAGGTGATCAGTAAATGTTAACAGATCAATACTAAATGCCACACACAGCGAATTATTTCTTGCCAAATCCTAATCAGTATATTGCCCGGGAATTGGCCCTCCATTGAATGAATAAATCTGTTTCAGGCCTGACATATAAATGTGGCACCACAGCCTTGGCTCCTGGAGGTCTGCTCCCTGCCCTTCCTCGGTGCGGCACAGCACGGCGATCCTGTGCTAACCTTGCTGATGTCAGGCGGATGCATCGACCCCTCCGAGCC
Source organism: Fukomys damarensis (assembly GCF_012274545.1). NCBI lineage: Eukaryota > Metazoa > Chordata > Mammalia > Rodentia > Bathyergidae > Fukomys > Fukomys damarensis. The sequence goes on along the minus strand of NW_022900934.1, from coordinate 6,251,288 downwards.
CACATCCCTCCTCTGTGAAGTGGGAAAGGCAGTAGCTGTCGAGAGGAAGGAAGAACTGGTGGAGAAAACGCAGCAGAGGCCTGCTTGGCTCAGGGAAAGTGCTCTCTAGAGGATGGCTGCTGTCCCCAAGCAAAGCAGCCCTGGGGTTTCAGTCACTCTTGCTGCCCTGACCAACGGGGGTCACAGGCGTTTATCTCACAATCCCTAGGGGGCAGACGGCCCGCAGGAGTCTCTGGGCTAAAGGCAGGTATCAGCAGGGCTGGTTCCTTCGCTCGCTGTGGGCCCGTTCCTGCCATTTGCAGTTTCTGGAGGCTGCCTGCACTCCTTGGCTATGGGCCTGGCCTCTAAAACCGGCAGCACCAATCTTCAGGTCTGACCCTGCATCCTTTCCTCCACCTTCCTTTCCCTTACAAGGACCCTTGTGGAGTAATCCAGGAAATCCAGGGTAATCCAGGACAGTCTCCGCATCTCAGGATCCTTGACCACATCTGCAAAATCCTTCTGCTGTGTAAGGTGATAAAGTCACAGGTCAGGGGTTTAGACCCGGTCATCTCTGAGACGTCATTCTGCCAGCTGTATACACTCCGTAGCCTTTGGTCTCTCAAGAGAGAGAATGGCCTTGGGCTAACCTCGTGCCCCCTTTGGATTGTGCACAGGACCCCAGCAGAATCCCCGAGACATCAGGCAGCGATGCCAGCGGCACACAGAGCAAGCAAAGCAAGTCGCAGCAGCTGAGAAAGATTTTCCAGGAATATGGGGCCGTCGGTGTGTCCCTGCACATTGGGATCTCATTACTCTCCCTGGGCCTGTTTTACATGGTCGTTTCAAGGTGAGATTTTTCAACAGTGATAAATATTTGTCTTTTTTTTGGGGGGGGGTTGAGACAGGATCTCACTATGTATTGAGACTGGCTTGGAACTCACTATGTAGCCCAGGCTGGTCTCGAACTCACAGCGATCCTCCTGCCTCAGCCTACCGAGTGCTGGGATTACAGGCGTGCGCCACCATGCTCGGCAGTAAATATTTGTCTTTTACTGCCATATAAAGATGCCCTCAAGTGAGAACTTTTTTCACCCAGATACTTTTAGCACATCTTAAAAATACTGTAAATCTTCGAGCCACATTGATTTCTTACTCCGTCGCTGTAATGATTGTTTTGCCTCTTTCCCTCCCAGTGGTGTAGACCTGTCTGCAATCCTGCTTAACCTTGGATTCAAAGAGTCGCTGGTGCAGTCAAAACTGGCAGCAGGCACAGGTACCTTTGTGGTGGCCTACGCCGTGCACAAGCTGTTTGCACCCGTGAGGGTCAGCATCACCCTCGTCTCCGTGCCCTTCATTGTCAGATATTTGCGGAAAGTGGGACTTTTTAAACCGCCAACGGCAAAGCCTTGATGAACACTTCAGTTGCAGGCACTGAAAACCTCCTTTTCGATTGTACAGTTTGGATTTTTAGGGTCGTGAGCTTTGCTCATTGCTATGTTCTCACAGATAAAGCTTACCGTTGCCACCAAAAATCAGGTTTTTGAATAATGATAATTTTAGGCTTTATAAATTTTGCTAATGCTACTCACGGTAGGGCTATGCACACAATCTGAAATGTTAGCATCACAAATGAGTTAACGTCTCAAAATTAAACAGCCTCCTAAATGTTCCTTCTAGAAGGTCCTAGGTGGGTCTGTCTGCAAAAGCCCTGGGGGTTCCTCATGCTCACGTTCTTTAAAAGCAATGATTAATTTAGCCGGCTCTTAAAATTCCCCTTCCTTTGATGTGTTGTCAGCAGCCTGCAGTTTAATGTGCAGTATTCTGCAAAACAGCTGCCAGCGCTACAATTAATGAAGCAAAAGTTAACAATTTTATGTGATTGTAATCTAAATTAGCGTCAGCCCTTTGACATACATTACACTTGTTCTGGGGAAAGAAAACAAGTACTTCCGGTGTGTTTCGCTGATCCCTAAACACCTCCAAATGTGGCCATCTCTGAGTTTGAAGTGGTTTTTCTGAAATTTCATTAAAGTGGGGCAGGTCACTTGTCTGTTTACGTGAGGTGGGAAAACCTTGCCCATTAGTAATGGAACCATGTGGCTTCTGAAGCCTGCGTTCAGACTTTGGATGCCACACATACGAAAAGATCATCTTAGCCCTTTCTGGACAATCTTTCTCTCATTTCAAACTTCAGACATTCCAGAATTGCCACAATGTTTACATTGTGTCACTATATATATATATATATTTTTTTTTAAACTGAACTAAAATTATATACATGAAAGACTTGTACTACTTCCCAGAAAGGAAAGTCAGTAGCACTTGTTATAAATAGAAGACAACCATGAAATAATATTTATGCAAGCTGGGAAGGAAAAGAGGCTGGCAGATATCATTAGTCCACCAAGCTGGTTTTGGAGATTAGAATTCAAGTACAGAGACCCTAACTTCTGGCTTCCTCCTCTTGGTAGGTGGTTCGGACTTTTCTACTGGGAACTCAGGTTTATTAAATCTGCCATGCCGAATGGTTGAGGGAGTGCTGTCTTTATCTTTCTGGCTTGCAACTCTTATCTTTAAAAAATTATTTCCGTGACAGTTAGGAAACTAAAGAAACCATTAAGTGTTGGTTTTACCGTGCTGTGGTTGTGGACAGTCCCCTAGTTAAACCATAATCACCTATGCCAATCAGTTATCTTGATTAACATTTAAAAGGATTTTTATGGAACGTTCTCCACTTGCAAAATTCCTTTTTTTTTCCAGTACTAAGGACCTTGTGTTTGCCAGGCAGGTTCTGTGTGACTGAGCTACATCCCGGGTACAAAATTACTTTAAAATGGAACTTTTTGTTTTCCTTTCAAAGCCACTGGCACATTGCCAGCCTTTCTGGATTTAAAGCTGGAACTGCCTTTCTGGGATCGAATTCCCAGGATATCTCCAGGTCAGCTCCGCATGCCCGGTGACACCAGTGATAGTTTCTTATATGGACCAGACAGAAACCTTCCCATCTCATCTTGTATTTAAACAGTGGCTTGTTCACTTTGGGCTCCTATTCCCCATTTATACCAGTGCAAAATGCCTATGCAAAAAAAGCTGAAAGCCCTAAAATGCAGGGGCTTAAATCTCAATCTTTATGCGTTAGGAGTAATAGGAGTGGACCGCAAGGGCGAGCAATAAAACAAATCATACCAAATAGCCATATCATGATGTTCTAAACCCCAAACCCACTCCACTCCTGTGGCCAGTAGCCAAAACGGGGGAAAAAAATGGATAAGGTCAAAGACCAGGGAACTACAGTATTATGTGAATTCACCAGCAAGATACAGACTGTATTTACACTGTTTTTAATGGAATTAGGGGAATGATCTATTTTAAAAATGTAAACCAGTCTGCTTCTAATTTTTTAATCTGACAAGGTGAGCAGTTTAAGTGAAACAAATAAACATCTTTATAAAGTTTGTGAAGGTTCTTTCTCATTCAATGTCTTAGTCACTTTTCTGGTCTCTGGGACAAAATACCCAGCACCCACAGCTGACGGAGAGGTTTGTGTGGGCTCATGTTTCAGAGCAAGTCAGCTGGCTCCAAGGTCAGGGATCACGCCCGTGACCCGCCTCTTCCAACCAGACCCCGTTGTCTAGCAGCAAGTCAGCCATGCTGCCCCCCGTGGTCAGTCACCTTTCAGGAGCCCCCCTCTGAGTGCCTGGGGCCCAGGGGGTACATCTGGATATACACCGTGACATCTGGTGTGCCATGACCGTTGCTAAGTTTGTACAGCACTGGGACTGGAGTGCTGGCCTTCATGGTACTGGGTGGGACTCTGCTGGCAGAAATGCCCCAGGCTCGGGTGCCACTAAAATCATGGCGCACGGACTATAGCTTGGATACTTGTCATGTGACTACCTTGGGACTGTAAAAGTAAGCTCAGCACCAGGCCAGGAACGAAAAGCCCACTTGTTCCAAGGAGCACAGCAGTTTTCACATAGTTGTGTTTTTAAGTTTGACAGGTTGGTCCCTTGGCCGTTCCTTTATGTTGTGCAGTTTTATATTTTGACCTAGCTGACATCTAGTCTGTCGCACCGGGTCAGACAGGAAAGCCTGTTTCTCTACTTGTTCAAAGTACAGCACTTCTCCCTTCCCAGGGTCAAGCTTACCCTTCAGGTGATAGCACAAACGACAGGTTTGTGCATAGTAACCTGGCAGCTGTAAACTTTACCTAGTAGGAAGGAGCACATCCACAGACCAGAGTAATGTTAGATCTGCACCTTCCCAGACCAACAGTAAACAGGTGACGGAAATAATTACCCATATACTCCAGGTAGAGCGGTATATTTATTTATGCATTTAACAAGTCTGCACACATGCCATAACTCCAACGCAATCACAAGAGCCCTTAACATTTAGGAAAAGTTCTGAGACGTCTGGTCTCGGGAGCTGCTTGCGTATCCCAAGCGATCCCTGAGACAGAGGTAGAGCATGTGTTCCTGTTTCATAGTGGTTAAGGAGGGCCAGAAGCCCAGACAGGCTTAACAGGGGCGATCAACTGAGGGCATCCCTGAGGGATGCACGGAAAGAAAATACTATACAGAAACCTTTCATATTTAAAGAATCACATATTCGTTTCAACCTTTCCCAGGTTTGACCACCCAATAAGTTACACACACACTCGGGTACTCGACGGTTACTGTGCAGCGCGTTAGCTGACTGACTCAGAGGAAAGCAGTCACTTTCCCCGGAACCAGACTCCGAGTTCTCACACAGGACACCCTGCCGGCACAGGCTGTGGACGTGGCCTCTGGATTAGGAACCTGGTAAAAGCAGCATGATTCTCGAGGCGCCTTCACAGAGTGTCACGTCTCCTGCAGGGGAGCTTCGTGAACAGGGAGGCCAAGGCACTGCAGGCTGGGGAGAGAAAGTGACGCTTCCTGTGGCGCTGTGAACCGAAGGTGGGCAGTCAACAGTAACGCAAGTCTGGGCGCACGTTCCCGAAGGTTACACAGCAGCCCTGGCTCAAGGATTTCTGCCCCCACACGATTAAGATGATTTGCTAGTTGACTCTTTGCTTTTCTGGCAACTTGATGGCTTGGTCGAATTTGCTGAGATCCACGGGTGTTCAAGGACTTCACTAAGAGTCGGCCTCTGGCTTGGGTTATGCTTTAGCAGCCTTGAAATAAAGTCCCGGGCTCCCTCTGTCACAAAGTCAGGGAATGTGAATTCAACCTGGAGTACAAGTGACAAAAGGGCACAAAGCACAAGTAAGAGACACCAAACTGTATAAATAGTCACACCTCCGCGGATAGGGGAAGAATCTATAAGCACTGCTGGGTTCTTTTCAGTGACGTCTTACCCGAGATATCCTCTTGTAGGTCTCCTGGTGAGTGTGTGCCTCAAAGGGGGGCTTCCCGACTAGAAACTCATAGCAGAGGACTCCGAGGCTCCACAGATCCACCTTCTCATCGTGCATGCGGCCTTCAATCATCTCCGGGGGCAGGTAGTCCAGGGTTCCACACAGAGTGGTTCTCCTAAAAAGGGAGGCTCGGATTGATGTGTTCTGCTTTTGTCCTCAGCTATGCTAAGAAGGGCTGAGGGTGCACCTGGCCAGATCCGGTGTTGTGACGTAGGTACATCAAAAATCCCCACACTTAGATAGCAAACAGGCTAAAGGAAATGTGTGAGATCACACAGCCAGCACCCAGGCCTCACCGCATCTGTCCAACTCCAGAACCTCCTTGGATAATCTAGCAGAAACTCAAATCATTTTGATACAAAAGATGCCGTGCAGAGTTCTCTAGAAATACAATTTGAAGTTCTAAGCTAACACCAAGTTAAGAGACACCACAGTCCAAAAAACACACTTAAAAATGTAAAGGCTGGTCTAGATTAAGAGCAAAGAGATACAACACCAGTGCATGGAACCTGGCTTGGGATCGTAAAGAGAACTGTGACATTTCATGGGCAGCAGGGGAGATTTGAACATGGACTAAACATTCAATATTAAGGAAGCTGTTAGCTTTCAAAGGAAGGTAGAATTATGTTTTCAGGATATGCATACTGCAATGCTCAAGGATAAAGCATCATAATAAAAACATCATGATGATAAAAGTTAGGCAGATGGGACACAGGTCCTGAAGAGTTGACCTAAAGTAAACTAAAAGTTGGGGCCTATGTGAGTTGACACAACAGAGGGCCCAGATAATCAACTAAGGCAAACGGATCACCAGGGCCTAATGGAGTGCAGAGGACACAGAACACGTCCCTAAAACAATGGGAGACCTTGGGGGACAGCAGCTCCCTTTCCAGACATCGAAAGGCCTCGCTCAACCAGGAGCGCCCTGCATTCTGTCGCATTCGCCTATGTGAAAGGCTCTATAAAAGAGCCAGTGGACTTAAACATCCAGTGTCCAACAAGCAGGGCAGTTTTTTCCTTTTCTATTAAATACACAGTCCTTTCCCCACCGCTCGCTGCGTGCTGTTTTGTCGGCTTCAGACTTCGTTGCCCCAAAACAAGGACCAGATCCCAGCACAGGGGGGAGCTGATTAACAGCATCATAAAAATAAGCTTATTTTCAAATGTGGGCGAAAAAGCAGCCACGTGTTAGGGATTGTTGAATGGCTCACTGGGTGGACTGCTGCGCTCCCACCAGCTGCCACTCGGACTCCGACCACAAAGGCTGGAAATAAGCTGGGGTTGGCGCACATCTGGCCAGCAGATCCTGGGGGGCTACCACACTGAACACGACTGTGTCTACCTTATTGGTACCGGGGGTTGGTGGTTGGGGGCTAGGAGAACTGATTTTCTGTTAAGTTCTGCTTTAATTAACCTTGTAGCCCCATGAAGCCGGCAATTTTTTGTTGTTTGTCCCCCGGGGTCTGAACAATCAGTGAAATACAGACCATGCTTTGCTAGAAACAAATGGAAATGACCTGCAACAAAAAACAGTCTCTTCCCACGCCACCGTGTCATCTATTTTAGGCGGTAGTTTTGTTTTGTTTTTTCCCCTAGCTGGCTTTATTTTTAAAAAGCTCCTCTGGTGATAATTAAGTCCTTCAAAGTTAACAAGCTCTAATCGGATACATGATTTAAAATGCCTCACTCGCATGAACTGGTAAAGCTTTTTCAAACCCAAACTAAATTTAAAATTGAAGTGCATCTCTTAGCTCTTGTTTGGGAAGTTCACTGATGACTTAATTTCATTATGTTGATGTCTCTGCCACAGCCGTGAGGGAGGTGTGTGTGGGGGTAGAGGGGGTGACAACAAGAAAGAACTGTTCCTACTCTGGACATAAGCTGATCAGAGTCTCTAACCACCTCTCTCTCAGCTCCATCCAAACCGATCTGGTTTTCAAAGTTCCCAAAAGAACTGCACTCTTGGCTGTGGATTTCTGTACTGCTATTCTCTGGATCTTTTCCCACCTTCTTATCCTGTCTCCAACCCACCACCAAAGTAGGAGTTCTTCCCCCTGCAATCTGTATTTTAACTGTCATGTACTTGTCCCATCTGTTGACTGTGTATCTACTTCATTAACCTCTAAGAACATTAAGCATCTTTAACCCCACACCTAGAAATACCACAAATAGCCCAAAGTAGTCACAAAATAAAATGAAATTAATTTATTATGAGGCCTAAAATATTCCAGAGTATTTCCAGGTGAAGTCACCTGCCTCAATTCAGTGTAAAAATCTACTCTTGAACTTTGATGTTTTCTTCATGATTTAGTTCATGATTGGACTGTACAACTCCCACCTCTGAAGTTACATACCTGGAGGACGGAGCATGAACTGACCACCCAAAATCTGCAATCTTCAGCTCTCCAGTCGATCCCAGCAGCAGGTTCTCTGGTTTAATGTCTCTATGAATAACTCTCTTGGAATGACAGTAAGACAGGGCATTGGCCAATTCCGTGATGTACTGTTGAAAAAACATTGAAAGCCTGCGTTTTAGATTTTATATAACACAATATTAGACATCTCTTCTGAAAGAAAATCCAACATGAATTTTAGCATGTTTTGCAAGTTTTAAAGCAAACACTATAGAAATGATGGGTAAGTCTACAAAAATCAATCGAACCAATTTATAGTGGTTACCATCAAGTTATTCATAACTTAGTTATGTCTTTGCTAATACAGCAATACCTCAGTTCACAAATGCTTCAGAAACTACAAAGAAGCTGGAGAAGGAGCACAGTGCAGAGACAAAGGACAAAACAGTCCAGAAGACTCACCCCAGGTCCAAGGGAGGGGGCTTGCTCTCTGATATGAGGTAAGCCCAGAGAGGCTTGGCAGTTCCAATTATGGACTGGACCAGCAGCGTGAGCCCCAAGAGCCCACAGTTATTGTAAGCAGCAAAAGCAATGTGTGGCTTTACTCTGAAACTGACTCCTTCCATAAGGCAGGCTAGAGATGGAGAAGAAATCCTACAGTGCCCACCATATTTCAGAGGGGTAAATTAGGAGACATTTTGGGAAGGGGTTACGACCGAGCTATAAAACAACTTCATGACAACTCTTCATGACAAGCCTTCAGGGTTGCCAGGGTCGCCTACCACAGTGACTGGGTAAAACAGCCACAAGAGACAGTCACAGAGAGGGCGGGAAGGTCACAGGAGCTCCATCTCTGTGGTGAGAAGCCAGGCTGGTCTTGTATGGCTTTCAGAGGCAGCTGGGTCTGAGTGCTGGCATTATGTCCAGAGGTCTGCTTGAGCACCCACTCCACTGCCTACGTCCAGCACAGAACGTGGTGGTCTCTGCTTTCTCCAGCTACCAGCACGAGAAAGGTCACACCTCACCGTGGTGGCAGTCACAGCCTGGTGTGTACAGACACAGAGGCCTCAAGCAGAATGGGGGCACCTCACAGAACCACAGGCCACAAAGCTGGGCGGAGAAAGCTGTGACTGTGGTACACAGGGCGACACGGAAAGCGGGAGCTGCTGAGTAATTACAGCCACAGGGCAGGTAGCATTAACCCATCACACCTGCGGGAAGGGGTCAGGGTTTACATACACACAGTTGAGTGTGGAAACAAACCAGGTCTTAGCAGGGACTCATCACCCACATCTGGGGGATTTCAACATGGTGGCCCTCCAGAGAAACCACTCACTCAAAACACAGAGGAACTATTTTTTCTGCACTGTGTTTTCCTTCGCTGTTTTTTTGTTTTGTTTTGTTTTTTAGTTTGGGGCTTTTTTGTTGTTTTTACTTCTTTTTTCTTTTTCTTTCTTTTCTAATACTTTATCTAATTCTATTAATTTTATTTTATGCCTCAATAGGATCCTTTCTCATTTTCTTGCCTCATCTGTTTTCAAATTTTACTTCTTTCATTTTCCCATTCCGCACCATGTCTATCTTTACTAGTATAATCATTAAGCTTTATTAACCTTTAGATATTTAGTTAATGCTATTAATGTTGCATTCTTTTCTACTCTTAGTGGCAATACAGTTTTTGTATTTAGTATGTATTCACTATATGTTGATACTTGATTTATCTTTTTGTCTATATGCATCAAACACTGACACATCCAGCTTCATAAAATAAGCACTACTGGACAAAAAAGATCGGCCGAACATCAATACCATTATAGTGAGAAACTTCCGTACTCCGCAATTACAAACAGATCATTTAGACACAAAAATCAACAAAGAAATATCAGAAAGGAACCACAGCTTGGAACCAAAGGACTTAACAGGTATCTACAGAGTGCTCCACCGAGCAACAGAATTAGACATTCTTCTCAGCACAGCATGTAACTTTCTCCAAAGTAACATCACATACAAACCCACAAAGCATGCTTAAGTAAATGCAAAAGAATCAAAATTATTCCATACACATTGCCAGAATCATGGTGCAAAGAAACTAGAAGTCAATGGCAAAACAAACCCAGAAATTATGCAAGCACTTAACTGAACAATATACTTTGGATAATCAACGGATCACAAAAGAAATCAAATAATTAGTCCCTAGACTCAAATAATTATGCCAAAATAACATGTGCTACAAACATGTACTAATAAAACTCAAAAACAAGAACAAAAACAAACAGCAGGGGTTATGGCTCAGTGTGAAATAAAAGCCCTGAGTTCAATTCCCAGTACCCCCCCCCACAAACACAAAATAGGAGAATTAGGTATGGGGTATATGGAACTATCCGTACTATCTTAATGATGTCTATAAATCTCAAACTGTTCTAAAACAAACGTTAAAAAATAAAGAGGGCCATTATATACATTTCCACAGAAAAATTACTGAAAACTTACCAACCAAAACATTCTACTGGACACCCGATTTAATCTGCGTGTATGGTTCATCTGAGCTAGTCTGATTTTTCTATTCAAACATTTGATCCTGTCAAGCCGTCTTCCCATTAAGTCAGAATCTACTCTACTGTAACGAGAAGCTCGTTATAATGGACAGGTGTAAAGAGAACAGAATGAGCCTGGACAGTAAACGAAAACTTACAGTAGCAGTTCTCCGCTCATCAAACGTGGAAAGTCTCTGCAGTTCTCTGTAGACTGTTCCAAGGGGTGCATATTCCAGAATTAGATAGACTCTCGTGGCGTCATGGAAATAACCATACAGCCGGAGAATGTTAGGGTGCCTGCAACAGAGGATGAAGATTGTAATGCTTCGCTTTGGAGCTGACACTACATTAGGTACAAAATACTGAAATGAACCCCTCATGGAAATAAAACCACTGTTGTTTCACCCCCCACATGAGAATCTGAGACCACAGGCCCACACTAGTACATATAAGCAAATAGTTTCACATACATTTCAGTATCAGTGGACCTCAGGTTAATACTATTATTTCCTTCTTCATACTTGGGGGAGAAACTCAGCTAATTATTCATTTCTGTATATTAAAAAAGGAACAGTGTTCACACAATAGTGTGATATGCAAACATAAGAGACAAAAGCACAGTGCACACCAGGCGTGACGGCGCATACCTCCAACCTCACGCTTTGGAAGGCTGAGGCAGGATGATCAGCAAGCTTGAGCCTAGCTTGAGGAACTTAGTGATGTAACAAGACCTGGACTCAAAATAAAAACTGTTAAAAACGGCTGAGGATGCAGCTCAAAGTGAAGGCCTTGGATTCAAAGCCCAGTACCGCACCCCCGCAGAAAAAAAAGAAAAAGTGCGTGGCAGCAGAAGAGGCGTGGAGCACAGAAGCATAGCCTCACCACCCCACCTGCGGCTCCCACCTCAGCGGATGCAGGGTGGATACAGGATGATGGGTGCTGTTGACCTTAAGTATTAGCATCTGATTCAAATTTGAATGCCCTGATAGCAAAAAGGAAAAAAGAAAACCCCACTACTGACCCAAGTCAAGCTACGGGCTGTGAAATGCAACTTCTGGTCCCCTCAGAATAAACGTTGTTCATCCCGACAGACAGACACACAGACACAGACACACACACACACACACACACACACACACACACACACGAACTGGTCCGGGTAATCTATTTCATTAATACAACATTAAATCCTCAAGTGATTTTTCAGGGTAATCTATTTCATTAATACAACATTAAATCCTCAAGTGATTTTTCAGGACCATAGCTCTAGACAAACCCTTGGCAAGTGATAAATTCAGTCATTCTTCACAACACTGTGAAGCAAGCACTCTAAAAAGCAGTTCAGGGCCGGGGGATTTGGCTCAGTGGTGCCGCCGCCTGCTCACAAGCGCAAGGTCCTGAGTTCGATCCCCGGTACCAAATAAATAAGTAGCAAGCAGTCCCTACTGTAACTCTGACTTTCGGCACAGCAGTGTGACACTCACCGAAGGTGGGACTGTATCTCTACTTCTCTTCTGAGCTGATGCTCCACTCCTGCTTTCTCCAGCTGAGCTTTAAACAACACTTTCAGAGCCAGGATAAACTTGCTTTGTTTTTCTCTTGCCAAATAAACATTGCCAAACTTTCCTTTACCCAATGGGCGACCAATGTCAAAATCTTCCAGAGTCCACTGTCTCCTAGAATAATGTGAACATTTTTAAGAGTGAAGGGGAAAAAAAAAATCTTTGCTCACAAGTTATCAATGATAGACACATTCTAAAATTTTACATCCAACAGTGTACTTACTAGGTATCCTCAGCAAGAACCAAGCCAACACCTAAAAAGCCACAAGCATTAAACCCCGAATTCCCCAGCTGCCATTCATGTGTGAGTCAGTGCTGATGAACAGTCTTAGTTAGATGTTTAGAGCAGAAGCTCTCAGTGAGTCCCAGAGCTCAGGAGACGGATCTATGAATCTGGACAAGCAACTGGAGAGGAGAGACCCTTCAGGGACCACAGTAGGCCTCCGCGGAAGCAGGCACCTAACGGTCTCCTGGGTGGAAAGCTGCTCCAGGAAGCACAGGGAGCCACGGTCACTAACACATACGGGAAGGTCCCCATCGGCTTCAGGCACGGGAACCCGCAGAGTGAGACTAAGAAAGCCAGCAGTGAGCTAAAACGAAGTCTCTGTCTGGGGCATCCTGGCCCTGCTCCCCCATGCCGGAGTCCAGGCCAGAGATTAAAAGCAAGCATTTAGAAAATGGAGAAGAGGGCTGGGGATTTGGCTCGGACACCGGCCTCGCAAGCACAAGGACCCAAGTTCAATCCCTGGTACCACAAAAATAAGATAAAAAATAAAATAAATAAAAAGAAGAGCAAATGGAGAGGATATCATGGCTGACCTTTACAACAGAGAACAAATGTATTAGTACTGAATGACTTTTCTTCTTTTTTGAGACAGGCCGTGTAGTCCAGGCTGGCCTTGAGCTTAGTGTGTAACCTGTGACATCAAAAAATAAAACTTGGAGCCAGGGATTTGGCTCAGTGGTTCCGCCACCTGCCTCGCAAGCACAAGGACCCAAGTTTGATCCCCGGTACCAAAAAATAAATAAATAAAATAAAACTTGTACTTTTAGCCAGGTGCGATGGTGTGCATCTATACAGCCAGTTACTGAGAAGGCTGAGGCAGAAGTATCTCTTGAGCGCAGGAGTTCAAGGCCAGCCTGGACAACCTAACACAGTGGTGGTGAAACTGTGGCACATATACCACAGCCGGCTGCTATCCCTGGAAGCTCTAAACAGTTCGTCATCACTGACCTAGTGAGACCCCAGCTCAAGCAAAAACTTGTGCTTATACTTTATACAAGAAAAAACAAAAATTGAAGCACATTTCAATCACATATACACATTTCTAAGGGCATGGACGAACCTCGTGCATTTTCCATACTAGATTATTAAATAGACACGTAACAGGTTACACCTATTAGATATAATGGATTCTCTCTAAATGTGCAATGAAATGGCATACTCTTGTAGAATATAGAACTTCAAATAATAAGAAAGCTTACTTTTTTGAGTCTTCATTTTTCGGTTTTGATTCCACTTCCTTCTCAGGATTAACTCCTATGTATAATAAGTTAAAATCCTGCTTTTAGAACAACTATATAGCTGGAGTTTTAAAATCTGACTAGAGATCTAAATCTAAGGACGGTCACCAAGATATTAACAGTATGTCAATCAAGAATAACAAAATCTAGATTTTTAAAGTTTTCTTTGGGGGAAAAAGATGACAAACCCTAACCTGCCTCTTACCACACAGTCTTTGCAGGGTTTCTAGAATACAGTAGAAAATGTACATGGTTAGGCCTTGCACCAGTAATTTAAGACTGAGACTAGGTAGCTTCTCTCTGAAGCCTCAGTTTCCAAATCAAGAGCTTCCAGGGCGGAATGACCAGCTTCCCACCCATAACAAGTGGCTACCTTGTCACTTGCTACCCGTCCCCGACGTCTCTGGCCAGCCATACAAATCATGGCATGCAATAAAACAAGCCAGCAGCCCTCACTCCAGGGAAAATGCAAAAGCCATTCAAAACAAAATAATGCAATTCAGAAAAAATGTACAACATAGTCTCAACAGGGGGCTGGAGTTACTACCTCATTAGCTGCAGAAACACGGGACCCTTCCGTTAGGCCACCTCCAATACTTCAAATCCTAATAGCACAGTTCATTCTGCTCAGGCGTTTGCATGCAGATCCAAACTGCTTTTCCCCCTTGCAGTTCACTGTTCCCTCTAAGATCAACATAACCACTGCTGGAGCTCAGGACATGCCTCGCAAAAATGTGACTGCAGAAGATCACAATGTGCCTCCTAAAGTATTTCCTTGGCATATTTTGAGCTGGTTATTTGGAAAAAATGCAGACGTAGGGAGAGCTCTGAAAAGCTGTCCTTTGGAAAAAGTAACAGCTCTAAAGGAAACTGACAGTGACTGTCAGGCAGAGGCTGCTGAGGGAAAAAGTCTTTCTCCGGAGACAAGGTCCATGTGCCCCCGTCCCTCCCCACCAGAGGACCAGCATCCCTATCCTTCTGAAGCTCAATCACCCGGTTCTTTTTTTTGTTTGTTTTTTGAGACAGGGTCTCACTATGTAGTTGAGACTGACCTGGAACTCATTATGTAGCCCAGGTTGTCTTGAACTCACAGCGATTCTCCTGCCTCAGCCTCCCGAGCGCTGGGATCACTGGCGTGCGCCACCACGCCCGGCCCTACCCAGCTCTTTTTTGAGTCCCGCAGTTTGTGTGCAAGCGGAACTGGCTGTCTACTTCAGTGTATTTTATAGGCCCACTCTCAGACCTTCTAAGGCCATGGGATGTTCTCTCGCTTCCCTAACCATCATCCCTAACTCCTCCTCACCCATCCTTTCAGATCCAGCTTCATCCCCCCACTCTCCTGAATGTGCACCCTACACGAGCTCTCAAACTTATCTGCACCTTTCTGTCCTAGCCATGCCTTAAAATCTAAGCTAACAGCTTCTTTTTCTTAGATTCTCCTCTGTGAAACCGAGTTAACAATGCTAGCGTCTTCATCAAGAGGAGGAGGACTGAACATGGCAATGCAGATGAAGGAACCATGTCTCAGGATCCGCTGTGACAAAGCACTGACCGCTGGTAAACAGTCCGTGCTAACGTCCACCCTGCCCCAGCCGGCCAGGTCACTGCCTTCTCTGACCCTAACCCTTCTTCCTCCCCACAGCTCCTCTTCCAGCACTGCTACTCTCCGACTCATCCAGCGCTTCCCCAGTAAGATTTCCAAAAGCCGCACCAGTCCCTTCTTGCTCAGAAAACCTTCAGTAATCTCCCAATGCAGAGATGGGGCCTTCCTCACCACAGCCAGCGGTGTCCGTGGTGGCCTCACCCTGGCAGGTCCCCACTGTTTCTCTGCATCCCCCCGCCACCCTGCACGCCTGAACTCTACAACTTCTCAGCTCCTCAAACGTACCCGCTACCAACACCCCGTACCTGACCCACTTACAAGTTACCCAGAGGGCTCGGATCAGATCCCCCAAAAGTACAGGGATCCGGTCTATTTTCAGAAGGCCCGGCCCCTAGACACTGCCACTCCAACACATGTCGTGTTTTCTTCTCCTCCTCTACAGAAGAGGTAGAGAAGCTAGGGCTCCAAACAATAAATGCACTGGGTTTTCTTCGTGACAGCTAGCTAGGAGAACAACACGAGAATCTCTAAAAGCTGGCTCACCGGGTGCCGGTGCCGGGGGCTGCTCACTCTTCTGGGTGTGACTCGCTGGCCGTGCGACAGGGCGGCCCCCGCTGGCCGCCTGCAGCTGCTTCTGTAGTGGTTTCTGACTGCAGAGCAGCTTTTGGGCTTGTGAAGGAGCCCGATGGGAGGAATTTGAAGGACACAAGACCCGCTGAGCCTGGCCGCCGCTTCCCGATGCTGGATTCTGAGAAGGAGGCTGCGGAGGCACCAGGACGCGCTTCGGACCGTCCCCCAGGGCGGGGGTGGCCTAGGATGCAAGGGAAAATAAGCTTTACAATCTGCGTGAGCGAAAGATGAAGGTTTTGAGAATTCATCAAAGTTTAATCAAGGAATGTCACTCAGGATAAACGGGAAAGCTGTTTTAATAAGAGTCCCCAGAGGATGCAGTTAGCAGATGGCTGAAAAGAATATCTGAATACTTCCAATCACACACACACACACACACACACACACAATCACATTCCGCGAACAAATGTTCATTACTGAACTTTCAGCCGGTCAGGGAGTCAACATTTTCTAAAAATTGTCAACGTTTTAGGAATATATTCCTAAATTTTAAAATTTGATGCCAAAATCTATTTCACTGAAATTGCTTTGATAATACGAGTTTAGAAAAGACTGACAGAAATGCACTAGTGTTCGTCGGTGCTCATCTCCAGCTGATGGCATTTGAACACCATCTAAATCGTAGTCTATAGAAGGCTTTCCACAATAAGCTTATTACTATGTCTGCCAAAATGTTTCATTTTCCACGTACTTGAAAATTCAAGTTAAGCAAAAAGAACTTTGATAATGAGGAAACAAATTAAGCTCCTCAAAAAGTTACTGCTAAAATGTAGTCTTTACACAGCTATAGTATTGTATTAAAAATTTAAATAGTCAACTAGGCCGAGGATGTAGCTCTGTGGTGCTGCTGCCTGCCTCGCAAGCGCAAGGTCCCGAGTTCGATCCCCAGCACCAAAAATAAATAAATAGTTAATTAAGATCCTGAGTTAAACACACTAAAGTGAGGGGTGGGTGGGAGTCTCCCCACCCAGGGGCCTCTGCTGGAAACCCAAGGCTCAAACTTTGGCAGCAGCTCATGTACCAGCTCGGTACCGGGCATGGAAGACTTCAAAGACAGTCAGTTATTTCTGAAACAGGCATGGCATGCAGACAGATCCTGCGGTGTCGGAGGGGATGTGCAGTTACACCACAGTAATTCCAGAGTCCCATGTGCATTTTATAAATGTGACTGTGATTATGGGTAAGTTAGTTTACCTTCACAGGCCCTGAAATGCAGTTTTCTTTAGATCGGTCCATGATGCCTGAAAAGAAAGAGGCTTTAATAAGTCTGTTTCAAACTGTTGCTGCGCCAAGCAGTTTAGCTCCCTGATGAAAAGGCCCCCACGACACACAGAATTTTATACATCTCTGGGCTCAAATGGAGCTGGTAAGGGAATTTCTCACCTGATACCCATAGTGCACAAGGGTCTTGGCTTTTCCCCAAAGGCCAACCCTCCCCTTGGACACCGCACCCCACTTTATTCCCTCTCCTGGCCTCAAACTTCACTCCTGCCTGTCTTTCTGCTGTTACCTTCTCTCTAGTGGATCGCTTCTACCCATGCACAGCCTGCAGGAATCCCTGCTACCTTACAAAGTTCTATTTATCCCACAGTTGCCTCAAACCAGGGCCCCGTCTCTCCCCTTCCTGTGTAACAGCAAAGCTCCAGTCCTGCAGAGGCCTCGGGTCAAGGTCACCCCTCAACAGTCCGGAAGGAGTTGGTGTCTCTCAGATCAGCTGCAACCTCCAAGGGCGAGGAGAACCATCCATTCTCATCTCTCCTCCTGTCCTCACCCCACTCCCTGTGCCAAGCCCACCCGCCTTGGGGTATTTTATACCTGCCTGCCCAGCTCATGAGAAAGTGAAGCCTCGGGTGGCTGGGATTACAGGTGTGCACCACCTTGCTGGCTTGAAATGTTTTAACCTGTTCTTCTCCCCCTCTCCGTACTGAGGATCCATCCACGGGCCTCTTTCGTAGCACTGAGCTCTTTCTACTTGGAGACACGGTCGTGCCACATTGTTGGAGATGCACCCATCCCTGGGTGATCCAGGAACCTCCATTTTCCCCTCTAATGCCTTCCTAGGAGTCCTCAGCTGATGCCTTGGCTCTAAACATTTTACTAGAAAAATTTAAAACGAATCTTCTGCCCAGCCTATTCCCCTGACTGCTGGACTCAGATATCCAAGTGTCTGCCAGGAATCTCAGCCCTGACACTCCAGAAGGGAGCCTCGCCTCACTCCACACTCTTTCCCCTCCTGTTCACGGAGTGCCCTGAGCTCCAAGCCCAGCAGTGCTTCTCTGTCTGCACTCACCCCCAGGTTCATCCACTCTCGGGGATGCCCAAGTAGCCGTCTCTAGCCTAGAATTCTCCCGAATTCCACACTTTACTTATTCTCTACACATCTCCACCTGGTTATCAGAGCGGTATCTCCATTTTAGCACGTCCCAAGCTGAAGTTGTGACCACTCGCCTCTCATAACCTAAGTTTCTTCTCGCTGATGTCCCCATTTCGAGGGACAACAGGACCATGCTGCCAGACGCTCGGGCCAAGAGCCCTAACATACATAATCAGTCTCTCTCTCTCTCTCTCTCTCTCTCTCTCTCTCTCCCCCAAACCCTAGAGCCAACCCATCAGCATATTTTATAGGCCCTACCTTCAAAAGCCACTGCTACTACTAGCTGATCCAACTATAATGCTGTCCCTCAGATTATTTGCAAGAAACTCCCAATGGTTTCCCCACTTCCGCCCTGGCCCTGCTATGAGCCATTCTTAACACCACAGACAGCAATTCCATTAACACGGCAGATGTGTTGGTCCTTGGTTCAGAAGCTCCCCATGACTCCCCAAATTAATAAAAAAATTCAAACTCCTACATGCAAAGACAGCTCTATGAAGTCTCATAAATGTAGACCCTGACGAACACTCTGACTTCAACTCCTCTTATAAATAAACAGCACACCAGCCATACAAATCCTCTGCCACAGGGCCTTTGAACGTCTTGTTCCCACTACCTGTCAAGCTCTCCCCACTCCTTCATTTCATTCAGGTCTCTGCTCAGTACGGCACCCCTTCCACAGTCATCCCTCCCTTCTTTTTCTCCATAGTTTGCCCATCTATTCACTGTCTCACCAAACTCAGATATCCAGCTACTGGACTTGCTTGGAACCTCTACAGAACTAAGTTCTCAAAGACCAAGGGCCTAGTTCCATTGTGTTTGCTGTTGCTCCCCCAGAAAGTAGAACACTGCCTAGCAGGTAACACAACGGCCCCAGTGCTTTGGGTATGAACCAATCCACGGACAAAGAAAGTACGGACAAAGAAAGTCAATAATAAAAAATTAGCTAGGTATGGCGGTACACATCCCTAATCCCAGCACTTAGGGAAAGTGAGGCAGGAGTTTGAGTCTGAGTGCCTTTCTCCACCTCCAACAACGTGGCAAAAGCCTGTCTCAAAATAAAAGAGGGCTGAGGATGTAGCTCAGTGGTAAAGCACCCTGGGTGCATCCTAAATACTGAGGGAGCAAAAAAAAAAAAAGAGCATTAAAACATTCAAGCCAGCAGGGTGGTGCATATCTGTAATGCCAGCTACTTGAAGCTTTCATGCTTTCTCATCTCCTTCCCACAATGACTAAAGCAGCAGACTAACAAGATCACAAAGATCCAAAGACTTTTATTCCATCTTCTTCTCACAAGAGGGACAGACACGTGCTCCAAATTACTAATCTTTTCTTTCTCAGGAAGATGAATAAGTGGAGTGGAATAAGAGCCTGATCCAGGATCCTGGGAAAGCTCCCTGCACCATGAAGACTGCTCTTCAGGTGATTTGTATCTGCAACTGGATTCCAGAACTACGTTACCAGATGACTGTCACCTGCGGCGTTCATTCAAACCAGATATTTACTATCCTAAGTAGAAAACTTAACACAGACGATTTATACTTGTTGCTTCCCACTTCACACCGAAAAATGTCTCAGAGATGAAGAAGAGGGGCAGAGAAGTTGCCGAAGAGTATACACGTCCACCTCACCGGATGTGTTAGAAATAAAATCTTGCCTCCAAACCCAGTTTAATCATATAGCATGCACTGGTGGGATCGCACATTTAATCAACGAAAGCGTAAGAATCCCCAGGAGAGCTTGTTAACCACACCCGAGCCCTATCCTAGGAGATTCTAATTTAGTGGGTCCGCAGTGGGGCTATATTCTGCCAGGATCTCAAGTAATTCCGATATAACTGCTTCCTGGGGTTTGGGAAGCAGATGCACAGAAAGGCCTTTGTGTATTGGTTCTCCTTCAGGAATTCACTCACCGATCCAGCCAGGAGGATAACTGGACCTCCCCGGCTGGCCCCCATAAACCACACGACCGTTTTTTCTCCTTCACAACACCCACAACTAAGCGTTATCCTGCTAGCTCTCACGTCTGTCCCCTCAAGCCCAACAGAACGTAAACCCCAAGAGTGCAAAGGCACTTTTATTACCCAGGGGCTCACCAATCAGAAAAGCCTCCAACCCAACGCCATTCAACAATCCCTTCCACTTCAGCCGTAAAACCTAACAGCGGCATTTCAGAGCGTCCCGCCGACAGGATCGGAAGAAGGACACGGATCCTGTCGCCCGCAGACCCTGCAACCCCAATGACCACCCTGGCTGTGGCCCCAACCTACCAACCCGCCGGTTCTGCCTTCAAGCCCAGGAAACGGAGTCTTAGCAAAAGCTCAGCCGTTACGATTCAAAGGTTCCTCGTTTTAAATAAGAGTTAAACCCTCTACTCCGAAAGCTGATTGGCCGGTGCTACAAGGACGCTGCTTCGTGATAGGCTCACAGAGAACGCGACGTCCTGATCACGTTCCGAAGAGCAGGCGACGCGCAGGCGTATTAGCGTGGAAGAACCCGGAAGTGGTGGACCCAACGGCCCTCCGGACTCAGGGCCGTTCCAGCCACTCCGTTGCTCTCCACCATCGGGCATTTGCCCGTGAAGCAGCCCCTTGGCACGAGGCTTTCCGCATAGGAGCTAAAGTCGGAGGAAGTGAAGGGACTTCTCGTACGTGCTAATAAAATGGGGAGGAAGGCAAGCGAGAGTGGGACAATCCCCAGCGCGGCACTCGGCTTGTCGTCCTGTGCGCTTGCGCAGTGAGCGTTCGCTCGGAGCGCTCGATTGGTCAGATACGCGCCTCCATTTTTCTAGGAGAGAGCGGGAGAAGATCAGGATCCGCGGGTACGGAGGTCCGGGGACGCAGGGAGAGTGGCTGATGCTGCTGGCTGGGGCCTTTAATGACGCCATGTGAAGGAATGGAGCGAAGCGGGAAGGGTCGGAAGCGAGGGGGGGAGGCGTGCACCCCTACGTGTTTCCCTAGCTGCGGGGCTGGGCCTGCGCACGCCCTCTTTCTCCCTCTTTCTCCGAGTGCCTCGCTGCCGCCTCCGGGAGAGTAGCGGGGTTCCCGGTAGGAGGGTGTCTGCGCTCTGACCTGGTCCTCCTCTGCCCATCCCGGGTCCTGGATCGGGATCTTCCCGTCCCACCCTCGAGCCTCAGTGTCCTCACTTGCGAACTGGAGATACTAGGTTTCTCCTATCTTGGCGAACGTAGGTTCTGTAGGAGTTGAGAAGTGGGGGCTCGACGACTTTTTTTGTGGGTTTTTTTTTTTTTTTTTT
>NW_022900934.1:6217304-6229839 GCF_012274545.1 Fukomys damarensis | reverse complement strand
TTTTTTTTTTTTTTTTTTTTTTTATATGGACCGGAGACCGAGCCTTCTCACTGAGCTACATCCCCAATCCTATTTATTTTTGGAGACAGGGTGACAAGGTGCCCAGATGCACCTCGAACTTTCTGTCAGCTCTCCTGCCCCAGCCTGCCGCAGTGCTCATTTTGTGTCCCAGTATTTTATTCACATACACTTGTTTCTACACATACCTGAATACATTAAATGCTCTTGTTTAATGAACTAATCCTTACGAAATACTTAGCCCAGCTTTTAGCAAGTAGGAAGTGCTTAATACATATGTTAGCTGGGTCTGAGGGTGCATGCCTGTGATTCCAGCTGTCTAGGAGGATGAGGTAGGAGAATTCCAAATTCAAGCCCAGTCAGGTCAATTTATGACTTTATCAAGACTGTCTCATTAAAAAGGGGTGAAGATGTAGCGCATTGTGGGTGAGTTCAGTCACCGGTACCAAAAAAGAAATTGTCTGCTGTCACTGACACCCCTGGGTATGGCATAGTATGTAAGAATTCAGGCCCTGAGGTCACTTTTACTCTTTGTTGCTGTCCCCAGGGACCACGCAGCTTTCTGACATGTCCAAATGTATGCATACATCTAGCTATTGATATTTGTTAGTCGTGTTCACCACTTGAAGTGCTTTTTTGCATAAACCAGAAAGCACTCTCTGCAGTTTTGTTTCCCTTTCAAATGTTGAAGAACATGAACACTTGTAAAAACCATCTGAGTGCACAGTCTGTCCAGATTTTTACATTTCTTTCCACTTTTATAGTCATGTCCGTAACTTATTTAGCAATCTTTTATTATGCAATTTTCTTTTGGGTACTGAGGGCTGAACCCAGGGTCCGCACTGAGTTACGTTCCTGCCTGGTGTTATCTTTTTATTTTGAGACGGATTCTTGCCAACTTGCTCAGGCTGGGCTCCAATTTGCTATCCTGCCTCAGCATCCCAGAATGCTGAGATCACAGACATGTGCTCCAACTTGGGTTAATTTTCATATTGCAATAGCCTTTGTTGCCCATAATTGCTTCTTTTATATATTGATTTACTATACAGTATATGATTATAATAATAAATGTAATTGCCTTAAAGCAGGTTTTAAGAGGGAACATAGTAGCCATTGGTAAACACACCACTCATCTGGTAGAAGCAGTAGTCAGACTTTCAACAAAATAGCGTCTATCTTGCCCATTGCAAACACTGGTCAGTGAGAAATTAACAAAAAAATGGAAGATCTGAAATAGCAATAAAGACTAAAAATCCACATGTAGGTAGTCGGGCAGAGAAGAAAAGTTGATGAGAGATTATACTGTGAGTATCAGTTAGCATTACTGGAATAGTATCTATATTCTAAGGACTGTGCTCAGTGGCTATACTTGCATCAGTTTGCTTTACCTTCAGTAATTCATTTAACAGCTAAGCAAGCTACACAGAGAAAAATGAAGTCACTAACCCACTGTGACTGAGGTCATCCTACAATATTAAGTCTGACCAGTCCTGTGCTTCTGTTTACTGCTGCCTCTGCCCTTCACCATCAACCTGTTTTCTTTTCTTGCAGCTGGCAGGGAAACTATCCTCTCTCCAAGATGTACAGAACTAAAGTGGGCTTGAAGGACCGACAGCAGCTCTACAAGCTGATCATTAGCCAGCTACTCTATGATGGCTATATCAGCATTGCCAATGGCCTCATCAATGAAATCAAACCTCAGTCTGTCTGTGCACCTTCAGAGCAGCTCCTGCATCTCATCAAACTAGGTATCTTAGGAACGTAAAACTGCAGATCTCATAGTGAAGTTTTAGATGTTTTCTTTCACATAGCAGAGTGTTTTTAAGATTACTGCTGTTTCTGTTCATACCCAGTATACACCAGATACAGTGCTGGCACTGAAGGGGTAAGTGGGGTCCAAATTATAAAGACGAAGCTGGTCCGGTGTGTTTATTTGCATCATCTGGAATAGTCAGCCTACTACTGAATTATCATACATGCCTGTTCCCCTTGACTTGGTAATGCCAACTGTGAAAATATATCCTGAGGAAATAGAATGGATAAACTAAAATGCCGAACAAAACGGAATTAGCTATTAATTGTTAAACACCTGTGAAATTGAATACAATAATACTGTTACAAGGTTTATTAAGCCAGAAAGATTTTTATCCTATGTAACTAAATGAATAAATAAGTCACAACATGTTACATAGTGCAAGTCTGTTTTTATTTTGAAAAGTGAAACAATTATATACATAGGGAAAGGGCCAGATCATTCACCCCATGGTGTTAACGGTAGTTATCACTGGGTGGTAAAATTCAAGGTTATTTTTATTTTCCTGTTCATAAGTAGTTCTGATTTTTCCTCTATTAAATGTACAGTATTGGTCACATGGTATGAGGTTATTTTTAAATGTAAAAGACAATTTCTGCTGGTTGTGGTGGTACACACCTATAGTCCCAGCACTTGGGAGGCAGAGGCAGGAGAATCACCACAAATTCAACGCCAGCCTGTGCTACATAGAAAATTCAAGGCCAGCCTGAACTACCTAGCAAGATGCTGTCTCAAAAAAGAATTTTTTTTTCTTGGTAAACTTAGTTTATTTAACTATCACTTCAGAAACATTTCACCGATGTTAGCAGTGTAGCTCTCCTAATGACCTTTAGAGCTGCTACTGCCAGATCTCAGCCTTAAATTCAGAAGAGGAAAAAATGCATGATTTAACTGCAGACCTGCTATTTTGCTGAGTTTCTGTTGTAAGTGAGGTAGCAGACTTTCAGGTTAAGAAGGGAAATGACTTTGGCTGCAGGAGCCTAATCCTGCACTAATGCAGGTCACCTCGCAGTCCTGTGAACCTTGTGAGCGTGGGCATGGTACATAATTTTGTCACATAAGGTGTCACGCAGTGCCAAAAATTGTAAGTTGTTTGCCAACATCTTCACAGTTTGGCTCCAGAACTTTGTGCTGTTAAAAAGACAATTTTTTTCACGCTCTTAATTTTGCCTTCTTCCAGGGATGGAAAATGATGACACTGCAGTTCAGTATGCAATTGGTCGTTCAGATACAGTTGCCCCCGGCACAGGGATTGACTTGGAATTTGATGCAGATGTCCAGACCATGTCCCCAGAGGCTTCTGAGTATGAAACCTGCTATGTCACATCCCATAAAGGACCGTGCCGCGTCGCCACATACAGCAGAGATGGGCAGTTGATAGCCACGGGCTCTGCTGATGCTTCTATAAAGATCCTTGACACAGAAAGAATGTTGGCCAAAAGTGCCATGCCGATAGAGGTAAGAGCCCCGGGAGCACAGTTTGACTTTGGTAGCTCATTGCTATGAGAGCAAGAGTTTGGTTTCCTGTAGTTGTGAGTCACGAACTTTGATCCAAGCAGTTCCTGTATCTTGAGCATCTCTGCTTTTCTTATTCGTCTAGGTCATGATGAATGAGACCGCACAGCAGAACATGGAAAACCATCCAGTGATCCGAACTCTTTATGACCATGTCGATGAAGTCACGTGTCTCGCTTTCCACCCAACAGAGCAGATTCTGGCCTCTGGTTCAAGGGATTATACTCTTAAATTGTTTGATTATTCCAAACCATCTGCAAAAAGAGCCTTCAAATACATTCAGGTTAGGAGTGTTTTGAAGAGCGCTGTATATTTTTTCTTAATTATAGTGAGCTTTTATGTAACTTTTTAAAAAGCAAGTTCAGGGATCATCCTATGAAACAGGAGTCCAGCACTTGGAAATGTGCCCAGTGGCACGTGAGTTAGATTCCTTTGGCGCACATAGTCCAGATCCTGTCACATACCTGCTTCCTCTTGGGACAGAGATTCAAAGTCCACATCACTCTTGAAAGAGTGCAGGTGCCTGTTAAAAACAAAGCTATCACCTTTCCTAAAAGTGTAAGTTACGGGAATGGACAAAAGCATTCTGTTCAAACTATCAGGTGTTACTGGAATGGTGACATATGATATTCTGTTTGAATATGCATTACTGAAATACTAATGCCTGAGTAGTAGTGGTCACCCTTCAACGTTTAGTACTCAGTATCTGCGTGCCTGGAGGAAATAGGCTGTTCTTGCTAAGCCTGGTGGTACACGTCTGTAATCCCAGCACTCCGGAGGCTGAAGCAGGCGGATCACAAGTTCAAGGCCAGCTTATACTTCATAGTGAGACCTGTCCCAAAAAACCAGGATAGGGGAGAGAGGAAAGGGTACGCTTATCTTCAGGTTAATATTAAAGTTTCTTTGCATCAGCAAAATAAATATCTTACACATTTCTCTGATTCCTTGTTGATGTCTGTCATTCCAGGAAGCAGAAATGTTACGCTCCATCTCCTTTCACCCTTCTGGAGACTTTATACTTGTTGGCACTCAGCACCCTACGCTGCGCCTTTATGATATCAACACCTTTCAGTGTTTCGTCTCTTGTAATCCTCAAGACCAACACACTGATGCTATATGTTCTGTTAATTACAATCCCAGTGCCAACATGTATGTAACTGGTAGCAAGGACGGCTGCATCAAATTATGGGATGGTGTTTCAAATCGATGCATCACAACTTTCGAGAAAGCACATGACGGTGCTGAAGTCTGTTCTGCCATTTTTTCCAAAAATTCTAAATATATTCTGTCAAGTGGAAAAGACTCCGTAGCTAAACTTTGGGAGATATCAACAGGACGAACGCTGGTCAGATACACAGGTATGTGAGACGTTGATACTATTACCCCATACCGTAGCATTTTATGATTCCAGAACTCTTAGATCTTTGCAGTACACCAACACAGTAATACATGCTTTGGGCAAGAGAGATGTTAACCCTCTTTTAGGTAAGGAAAACCAAAACTTAGATTTTAAATTGTTTTGCCAAGGCTGCAGTTAGTAAGAAGTCGAGCTGGGAATAAAATGCTCTCTCAACTTTGCTCTTCTTGGTACAACAAAGTGTAGGGCAGTGATGGTGAACCTTTTAGAGCTTTCAGTGATTCTAACGGCCTGCCGCAGCACGCGTGCCTTAGGTTCATCACCACTGGCGTAGAATAAGCCTGGATTTTGTGAGGATAGCTGTTGAGAGCCAGGTGATCATTGGAGACTGATCACTCACCTTCTTCCCACAAAAACATAAACACAGCCCAGGGAAAAGCCTCAGTTAGTGGATCTCAGAAATGCTGTGCACTAGAGAAATAGGAGGGCGGAGAGGGAAGATACTGACCCATTCATAAGAACAGAGGTGGCCCCCAAATGGAACTGCAGATACCGTAGATACCAAGTGGGCTCAGCAGACAGAAAAAATTAAAACTCATAGAATACTCTTACTTCATGTCCATGTTGGTGTCCGTTGTTGATAACAAGTATGCCTGTGAGCTCTTTCTATAATGAATCTACATAAATTTATCCAATCTTTGACAGTCAGAGTTCAAGTCTGGTTAGTTGTTGGTAGGGTTTGTTAAAATAGTGTCTTGTTTCACTCTTCTGTAGCAGCAGAGATGGGCACTTGGTAAAAAGCCTTCAGGGAATTTCCTCTGGTTTCCGCTCTTGTGAGAAGTATTTGTGTCTTACACTAAAATGATAGGAGCCTAGCTCAGAAAATACACAAGAAAAAAACACTACTGAAAGTTAGCGTCTTAGAAAAGAAAACTGAAGGGCTGGTGACATTTGGACCACTAGGGTGCAGCATTAACCAGCCCTCGCTTCCCTGCCATCTTTCTGGCTTCTGGTGTATATAGTGCACCAGCACATCTCTGGAACAGCCATTTTTGTCCTGATTCTTGGTGATTAGGTTGATAACACTTAGGTGAAGCTGTTTTTAAAAATATGTTTCATTGACCAGCCTGGGCTACATAGTGAGTTCCAGGTCAGTCTCAGGTACATAGTGAGACCCTGTCTCAAAAAAAAAGTCTCATTATTTCTAAAAGAGCTGGGTTATTGTTACAAAGAGAAGATATGAAGGGATCAGAGGACATGTGAAAGTTGTTCCCCTCCCCAAGTGAGGGTCTATTGGGATGTGGTGTATCTGGACAGTGCACTCCACACTTGACCAGAACCTGTATTTTATAAGGATTTGGAATGTTTTGGTGTGGTTTGTAGCACTTGGCTTGTTTACTAGAGAATTGCAATTTGAGTTTTCAGAAATGGAAGTATATTGAATTTATATGCAAATTCTTTTCTAATTCATAAGGCCCCATCATGTCAGAACTTTTCAGATTTGCTTTAGTTTTAGTAGAATTGAAAGTATTCTTGAATAATGAAGGAAAAGGAAAAACCATGAAAACAACATTAGAAGTCTGTTAGATGTAGTGGTTCACACCTGTAGTCTCGGCTACTCAAGAGGCTGAAGCAGGAGGACTCCAGTTTCAAGGACAGCCTGGGCAACTTATAAGATCCTGTCTAACATTAGAAAGGAATGTAGCTCAGTAGTAGACACTTGCCTAGCATGTGCAAGGCCCTGGATTAATATTCATTATGGGGCTATAATTTGTGTATCTTGTTGCCAAGTGGCTCTGATTTGAATTTGATCATCCTGCTAGCTTGAGCCACCAGTGTCACATCCACGACTGAAAAAAAAAATAGGTGCTACTTTGAACACAGAAAAAGCCAAACGTGTTAGGGCATTTGGAACACTACTACATGCCACCATGTAGTGGCACCGGCCTCCCTGGCAAGCACAAGGTCCTGAGTTCAATCCCTGGTACCAAAAAAAAAAGATAGGAGGGAAATTTGATGCTAAATTAACTCTAGGAACAATTAAAATGCTAAACATTGTACATATATGTATATATAGAGTCCACCATAAAAATGTATACACACTTCAGGAAACGCAGAACTTGTATAAATATGTTAATGTTAAATCTACCGCGATATTGTGAGGTTAATACAAGTTACTTTTGGGCTGTGCAGTTACCAAAGTGGCGGCCATGGCTGCCAGACATTTGTGAGTGCGAGGAGCTGCTGCTGGAGTAGCCTTGGTCATTGAGGTTGCTGCACGTGTTTTTTTTTTTTTTGAATTTCTTGTCTAAGAACTGGTGGTATAGTGGGTTTTCTGCAATATACGACATCCTCTAGGGACTGCTATAGGAGGGCAACACCATCTGTTTAAAAAAAACGCTGTACTGTTTTTCTTCCTGAATCGTGTATTCGTTTTCTTGGCAGACTCTGTATGTGTATGTATTTGTTTGTCAAGCAGCTTAATATTTTTAACCTCTGAAGACACCTTATTAAGCAGTGTGGTAGCGAATGCCTGTAATCCCAGCACTTGAAACAGAGACAGGAGGATCACAAAGTTGAGACCAACCTGGGCTACCTAGTGAATTCAAGGCTTATACATAGTTTAAGGCCCTGTCTTAGGAGGGGGAGGGAAGTCGAGGTGCACACCTGTAACCCCAGCACTCTGAGAGGTTGAGGCAGGGTTGCAAGTTGCATAGGCAGTTTAGCCACCTAGTAAGACCCAGTCTCAGGAGTTCAGATATCCACTAAGTACGAGATGACCATCTTTTCTGTATACCCAGAAGCTGAAAATGGGAGTGTCTTTCTTATTTTTGTACATCAGATTTCAGAAATTTAAAAGATTGATATTCGCTAGTATTAATAAGGTTGAAGAAGTCAGCATTTGATTGGTAGGAAGATCGGTTGGTAAATGTTTCTGAGGGCAGTTTGGTGTCATACATCAAAATTTTAAATATGTGGGTTTTGTCCCAATATGTCCACTCTTAAAAATTCAGCCTAAACAGATAATGGAACGATCGTTCGTGTGCATGCACAAAAGGGTGTCACCCTCCATTATTTGGAGTTGTTGAAAGTTAAAATCACCATAAAAATCCCCAAGAAGCATCAGTTCTATTGTGCATGAGTGGATAGCGTGCAACCTTAAAAGTAAATACTCAGGGTAATGGTGTTTTTTCTGAGCGCTTGCACTGAAAGACTCCTGTGGGTGACTTCATCTTGCTCCTCACAACTCTCTGGGTTAGGTACTGTAGTGATCTTCCTAGACAGTGAGGAAATTAAGGTTTCTGAGTATTAAGTAGTTGTCCCAAGATCACATCATGAATAAACGTTGAATTCACATCTGAACACAGTGCTTTTAGTTCATTAAGTTGTATTTTTCTAGATCTATACCATGTACTTTTGGATGAAAATAGCATAGGATTACTCTGATTTCTGTTATTTCCAAATGAGTATGAAATACACAGGTGTTTGAGAAGGCTAGCCTCCAAGATAATCAGTGTTATCCCTGGGTGGTGAAGTTATCTGGCAGTTTTAATTTCTTTTTTATACTTTATGTACTTCATTGAAAAAAAATATTTTTTTCCCGATACTGGGAATTGAACTCAGGAGCTTACGCTTGCCAGGCAGGTACGGCACCACTGAGCTAGCTACATCCTCGGCCCCAAGATAATATATTTTATTGTCATAAAAGGATAAGCCTTCCTTTTGGAAAGTGGATGTTCATAAATATATCCCAGTAGTTCTTGTTTTAGGAATTTGATTCTGAAGAAATAAGCTGTACGTACAAAGGATGTTGATCACATTGTTTACAGGTGATGGATGACAAACTAAATAGCATCAAAAGGACTGTTGAATGAGTAATGGTGCTTGTAGACACAGGGATGGGTCTTGTAGACACAGGATATTTTGCCACTTGTAAGACACATGTAAAAATGTGTCCAACACAAAGTTGGTTTAAATGATTGTAGAAAATAGACAAGTTACGGAGTTAACAGTTGTACAGAGTAGATCACTGAAGCAGTTTTGTGATGCTACCTTTTCCATTAAAAGGATTCGGAACAACAGTAGAACATTCTGTTGGTCTGAGGTGTGAGCTTGGAAAGCTCCTCTGTCCCCGGCCCTTAGCCTCGTGGCTTCTCTTGCAGGTGCAGGTCTGAGTGGACGACAGGTGCACCGGACGCAGGCCGTCTTCAACCACACGGAAGACTATGTGCTGCTTCCTGACGAAAGGACAATCAGCCTCTGCTGCTGGGACTCGAGGACAGCGGAGCGGAGAAACCTCCTCTCCCTGGGGCACAACAACATCGTGCGCTGCATAGTGCACTCGCCCACCAACCCTGGCTTTATGACGTGCAGTGATGACTTCAGAGCGCGGTTTTGGTACCGAAGATCAACCACCGACTGAGCCGCCTTCGCTGATAGATTCCTGTCTCGAGGACTCTGCCCCTCCCTGTGTCCTGTCTCCAGTTGCACAGTTGTGCTGCCACTTCTGTCTACACCCTTGGATTGTACAAGTCTTTTTTTTTACCTTGATGTAGAATCATGGTGGAAAAAGTTGAAAACAGATCTGTGCCATTCTGCATTCACTGATTATTACAGTGTGATTTTTATCAGTTTTTAAAAATGCAAGGCTTGCCATTTCTTTTGAATCTCTGATCATTTGGAAAAAAGATAAAATATTAAAGTGCTTTCTAGATCTCAAGTGAATGTCATGAGTAACTTTCATTTGATTCTTTTGTCAACTCTGATGCTTGTTTTGCTCCATCCTGTGTACATTAACTTGCCAGATAAAATTTTGGCAGATGAGTAGGCCTGTGACTCAGAATCAGGAGTTGTATGCCATATTGAACCATGTCTGAGAATCACTCAGCTCTACCCCAAAATGCCATCAGTCTGGTGATAAAGCGCAGATCTGCCGCGTTAGTGCTCCGCGTTTCTCACCTTGGTGAAAATGGCCAGTTTTTCCTGAGGATTTGTAGGAGCTCTGTCTGTCGCCATGCCGCCCGCATCTGTTCAGCACCCACCAATGCTCTCCCGAGTAAATGTATTTCTGACGAGATTATTTCTATTGGACAGGAAACATAATCAAGAATATGTTCGATCTAAGCAAAATTGTAGGAGCCTGCTGTTGCTCTCCGATGTTGCTTGCCTTCATGAAGATTAGCATCAGTTGCCTTTGTTTTTATGTTTCTTTAAATCTTTCCAACTTCCCAGCATGACTAACTTCTCATCACAAATGCATATGGAGCTACGTTCCCAGTAGCTTTATTCAGGTAATCGTCCGGTACAAGTTTCCTTTTCCTTGAAATTCTTTAGAAGGAGACAATATTTCTCTGGATTCAGTGCTGTCTAGGTGAGAAAACCCTGTATTCCTGTCTTATATTTATTCTAGAAGACAAGTACTTCATGATCTAGGTAGGAGTAATAGACTCATCTGTGCTCATTTGATAAAATGCTACAGGTAAAAGTAAAAGTAATTGCTGAGGGAGATCTCTGCTCGTCTTGCATCATTGTAACTACTTGGTCTGAAAAGCCATTTGAAGCACTCAAAGGGTTTTATCACATTTCCACAGAACTTTATTTCTTGGTCCATGCTGAGTGTATATTTACGGTTGTATTCTGCATTCCAATCCTCTACTATGCATATTTGAACTTGGCCATCTGTGGATACCACTTATTTGAGATTGAAAGAAAGCTGCCGAATACGAGCAAAGATAACCAGTTCCACAGTCAAAACCCCACTTCTGCCTTCCCCGTTGCTTTGAAAGTATGAAACTGTAAAGCAGATTGACAGTTTTCTAGTAACCACGGTAAGCCTGATGCAGGTTCCATTGGATCATCTTTTGTTCCAAAAAAAGCCTACTTTTCACAGTTTGTAGACTAGTCCTAGCAGTAGCTTTGTAGTTCCAAGATGTAACATTTACAAGATAGTTTCCAAAATAGTTTGGTTTTTTTTTCCTCTTAAAAGTCCCATTAATGTTTTGAGCTAGTGAAATGCCAAGAATATAGACTTGGTATTCTTACCTTATTGATTGTACCATGTAACTCCCTCGCATTCAAATGATGAATAATAGTCCTATATGAATGAGAACTTATATGTTATTTTTAAAGTATGTGATTTCTAAAATAAACTTTTTGTATATAATAAGCTAGTTTTTTGTTTGTTGGAGCTTGCTTTGAATACTCACGTTTTCACATCAGTTCTCAAACTGACGAGTACTTTTGATATTTTAGAGCTTATCTAGAAGTCATGTTTATAGCTGAGTAACCTCTTAACTGTATCCTTGTTTTCTGCTCTTTGAGTTTAGAGAATTGAATATAATTCAATTTCTTTAAATCATTTAGAGTAAACTGTCTTGTTTTAAAGAAAGATGGGGGAGTCTGGTCTCAACTACTACTGAGTAAGAAGCCAAGCGAGCCATTTCTCTTCTAGGCTACAGCTTTTTCTTCTTTGATTAACAACCTTTGTCACAGTAATCTCCAATACGCACTTCAACCTCCAAAGCCCTTTTTTCTTTTGCGTCATGATATAAGCAGATTTCACTGGGAGAGAGGAAAGGTGTTTGCTTTTGAGGATATTTTTATTTCTGAAAATGTGGCAAACCAAATATTCTAAGAGCCTTTGGTTACAAACTTGGGTAGTTTCGATTTGCATCTCTACATAGCTGGGCTAGCAAGAAAGGGGATTCCCGAGAGGCAAAAAAAGAAAACAAATCCAGAGAATTAGGAGTACTGGAGCTGACAGGTATTCACAGGACACCCATCAGTCCCTTGTAGCTTGTTGGCTTCTGAGCAGAAGTCAAGTATCTGAGTCTTTGTGGGACGGAAACTTTTGATCAAAGCCCAGAAGGCCTAGAACTCAAAAGGTGCTCGCCTGAAAAATCCTACCTACTCAGACTGGCTTAGAGTGGGAGAGCAGGAGTGGGTGGTGGCACAGGGGAAGCCAGGAATCTGATCCTCAAACTGTTTGGAACAATTCAAACTACCTAAGCTGCTTGGAGAAGTCCAAGTAGAAAATTAAAGCCGTCGCCAAATGAGAGGGACCACAAGAGCCTTGCAGAAGCCAGCAGAAATTCTTTGCAGAGAAATGTATCTTAACCCCGGTCATCAGATCATCCTAGGTAGCCCGCTAGGAACGAGTCCACACGTGTATGAGGAAACAAGCTGCTTATATGAGAATCAGTTAAAACAAGGAATAGAATCAGATTTGGCACACGGGAATAACCAATGAAGAATTTATAAATATATAGAATGCTTTCCCAATAGATCAAGGCTTCTTTTATTTTTCTTGTTTTCACGTGTAAATTTTATTTTTAAAATTTTCTTATTAGTACATGTCCGCAGTACATAGTGATTACATTCATTGTAGGAATGTGTACATGTACATAACACATCTCAATTCTTTTATTTTCCCTGCCCTCCACTCCTGTTAATTTTTTTTCTTTTTTGCCAGCATCAGATTTAATTATCAAATTTATCAAGTTGATTATCATAAAAACAGACTAATAGCCATACTAGCAGACCAAAAAACATAAAAAACACATGAGACAATTATACTAAATCAAGGTATACTTTTAGATACATTGGCCATCCTGGATTATAGTAAATTTTTTTCTTTTTTCTATTGTCTTTCATTTTGCACTTTATATTCTGTTTTTCTTATAAGAGAAACCATGAGATATTTAAGCTTGTATGTCTTCTGGGTCTTTTTAATGTTATGGTTTCAGGGCCAGGGATTTAGCTCAGTGGTTCCACCACCTGCCTTGCAAATGCAAGGGCCTCAGTTCGAGCCTAGGTACCAAAAAAAATAAAAA
>NW_022900934.1:6196599-6217029 GCF_012274545.1 Fukomys damarensis | reverse complement strand
ATATAAACACACACACACACACACATATACACACATACTGTAGTCTCAATATGCACCTATTTTCCTACAAATGATTTAAATTTATCCTTTATGGCAGAGTAGTACTCTATTGTGTGAACAATTTTATGTATTAATTGGCTATTTGTACTTCATCTGCAAAGTGTTTATTCATTTCAGATGTCTGTGTTTTGATTGGGTCTTTAAATTTGGAGCATCTAATTTTTTTGAGTTTTTATATATTCTAGATTTTGGTTTCCATTGCTGTGCAAAAGTGTTTTAATTTGATAAATACCATTTGTTGACTTTTGTTATTACAGTGGTACCTTGGTTCATGAACACTTTTGTTTGCAAACAATTTAGTTCACAAACAGAAATGTTTGGCAAAATTTTGTTTTTCTTTGCACATTCTGCATCAGGTGACAAACATGACCTCGGCCATCTGTCCCACACAAACAGAAATGTGGCCACCATTTCCAATTTTTAGGACAAACTTTGTTAATTGGTGTACCACTGTATGTCTTGTACAACCAGGGTTCTATTCAGGCTTTGCGTACAACTGTGGCCTATAGAGTTTTACTAATTTTGTCTCCCAGCACACTATTTCTGTTTTAATAATTATGTCTTTGATCCGTTTTGATTTTAGTTTGGAACATGATGAGAGATATGAGTCTAAATTCAATCTGTGGCATATGGATAGCCAGCTTTTCCAGTTTCATTTGTTAAAGAGGTCTTTCCTCTACAAAAAGTATTTATTTGGCCACTTTGTCAATGACAAGGTAGCTGAGTGTGCCTGCGCTTTTTTCTGATCCTCTGTTCTGTTCCGTTGAGCCACAAGTCTGTTTTGGTTTTTTGTTTCTTTGTTTTGTTCTATTCTGGCCAATACCATGCTGTTTTATCAATGCAGCTTTATAGTATAATTTAAAGTCCAGGACTGTGATGGCCCTGCCTTTCCCTTTATTGCCTGGAATTGCCTTTGCTGTTCTAGGTCTTCTGGTTCCACATGAAATTTAGGATTGTTTCTCTAGTTCTCTTAGGAATGCTATTGGTATTTTGATTAGAATTGCGATAAATCTGTAGCAGTTTTGGAAGTATGGCCATTTTAACTATATTGGTTCTACCTATCAAGGAACAAGAGCTATCTTTCCATTTTCTGATGTCCTTTTTCAGAGTACTGTTGTGTGGGGAACTAGGCATAAGAAATGAGGCCCAGTTGGACTTCCTTGTGAACACAAGGCAACAGTAAGCTTCTCCTTTGGCAATGCTGGCACATTGCAGTCTCCGGAGAAGAAGTCAGCGACAGCTGAGATCTAGTTTAAAGAAATATTTACATGCATACACTTTCCAGATAATGAGAAACAGATGAATTTTCCATTAACCTAATTGCTTGCTCCTTGCCTAAGTTGAATAAAAGTGAGGCGATCCAGATGTGCAGGGCTCTTTGTCCACCAGAGGCAAGAGCCCTCTGGCCCCTCTTTCAAAATTATCTCTGTATCTTGTCTTCAATCTCGTTTTGCTCCCTCTGGTTAGGCATTCCTAGTAGGCTGGATTTCTGCAAGTGGTGCCTGAACAGGGAACTGACTAGGGAGGGTCCACCCAAGTGGAAGGAGGAGTGAATCACAGGAGTTCCGCAGTGGAGATGAGCCAGCTTGGCAAAGAAAGGAAAAGTACGCGCAGGAAAAACTTTTCCTGAACCAGGGGTAATGGGGCAGAATTTGTCACCTGAAGCATGTCATATCCATTTATTAAAAATGTTGCACCCATCCAGTGCTCAAGTTAGTACCCAACTGCTTTTTCATATGTTACAAGATGTTATCAAAATAACACTTGGTTCCCTCAAGACTGGTACATTGGATGTAGAAAATTGGAATTGAGTAGGGAGAAAACTTAAAATGTGCTCATACCCTGGGCTCTGTTATATCTCCTGAAACTCTCTGCTTGGAGTATGGTCCATGCAGTTCTTTGCCCTTTAACTGCAGGAAAACGTCCCATATCTAGTGCACCCACAGGAGGAGATAAAAATGAGGGTGAAGAGACTTGCCCTCCCCTTCCTCCTCCTGCCATCTGTGTGACACAGAAGTAATGTCTCCTTATCAAAACTTAGCCAGACAGGCTGTGCTTAATGGAGAGCCCTTTGGGATGTGTACATTTCCAGCTAATACTCATCCTGACCCTAACAATCTACAACAGAAGATTCATGAGCATCTTTTGGAGTGTACGTTGCTTAAAGAATTAAAATCCAGTGTCGTGAACAGTGGGGTCCAAGGGCCTTTCGTGTTGGGCTTGCGAGAATCTATCCTAGGAGCTTTGCACTTCAGACATTGAGCACTTGGCCGGGTCCTGCCTTTCTGCAGGACAATATCTAAATTCCCATGTTAGTCTTCAAAATTAGCAGCTGAACAAGTGTGACAAAATCAAGTAACGGGGACATTCTGAGATTACTGAAGATATGCCATTAGGAACAAGTCCATACTCAGATCTAATCCAGCAGTTAACCCTTCCAGATCAGGCTGATCAGCAAATGGCTCTTATGATGAAAAGAGCTTGGGCAACCATTCCTGAGGCAGGTACTCCCAGTCAGTCCTTGTTACACATTCTTTAGGACTCGCGGGAGCCTTATGCTTGGTTACGAAAAGCGGTCTGATAACAGCTACCACATGCCCAAGCAGTGGGGATTACTGTATTACAGCTGGCTTTTGAGAATGCCAATAAGGATTGCAAACAAGGGTTAGGCACCATCTGAGCTACTAAAAGCCTTGGGAATTACTTAAAGGCATGCCAGGGTGTAACTACCGAAAGCTCTGAGTTTTCTGAGTTTGCTCAAGCTATGCCTAGTTGAAGCAAACAAAATCAGGCTTCTTCGAAAATACAGTGTTTTAATTGTGGTAAGACAGGGCTTATTTGTAAACGATGTACCCAACCCAGACCGAGCCCAGAAGGAAAGCACCAGGCTTTAGGTGTCAGAAAGGAAATCACTGGGCTAGTAAGTGTTCTAAATATCACAAAGATGGCACCCTGTTGGTGGGAAACTGGATGTGGACAAACAACGGGGGCATTTCTAGTACAGGCTTACACCCCAATCCTCAGTGAGTCTCTGGAGGAATATTGAATCCAGCAGGACTGGGGAAAGCCCAGGATTCGACCTTCCAGCTGCTGAATGGATGACCTTGATGGTGGAGATAAGCCTGTGAAAATTCCCAATGGAATACGGGGACCTCTCCCCTTAGGTACTGTGGGACCAGTCAGGGAAAAATAGGTTAAACTTACATGACATTGAGATACTTCCTGGGATAATTGATTCAGACTATTTGGGGGAAATTCAGGTTGTGGTTAACATGATCCCTTAGTTTTTGAACCAGATTATACTGGCCAATGGATTGTTTTACGTGTTGTCAAAACTACAACTGCTAGTCAAGAACAGATCCAAGGAACAAAGATTTGTCAGTACCTCCCATAAGAAGATATTTTTCACTCAAAATATCATAGGTCAACAGCCCACGAGCACTAATAAGATTAAAAGAAAATGTTTTCAGGGACTAATGGATGCTGGCGCAGATGTTTCAGTGATGCCTTCATCTCAGCGACCACCCACCTGGCACACCTGGGCAGCAGCCAATGGGACTCAGCCAATGGGACTCCAATGGGACTCAGGTCAGCCAGCGCACCAGACCTCTGCCTTACGTAGGCCCTGATAGCTATCAGCCATTCATTGCAGGGATTCCAGTTAATCTGTGGGGCAGGGATCTGCTGAAAGAATGACAGGTTCTGATTACTAAGGAGGCAGTCCCACACGTTTATGGAATGATGCAAAATGTGGGCTATGTTCCAGGACAAAGACTGGGGGGAAAAATCAACAGGGCAACTCTGAACCAGTAGGAGTCTGCCAGAGGAATGGAAGGAATGTGAGATTAACTTTTAATAGGGGTCATTGTGGCTTCTCCCATTCAAAGACTGCTCTTCCATTAAAATGGAAGCCTGATGCTCCTGTTGGGTGGGTCAGTGATAGAGGAGCAGTTAAAAGTGGGACTTAATGAGCCTTCCACTAGCTCCTGGAATACCCCCATTTTTGTTATACCAAAAAAATCAGAAAAGTGGATGCTGCTCCGGGATTTGAGCACATTCCTGTAAGCACCCTCTGGCCGCACTGCATCCTGACTTCCCTCTCCTTGCCGTTCCACAGGATGGGCCTGTGATATTTATTCATCTTAAGATTTGCTTTTTTCCCATCCCCTGCAGTTCACAAGACCAACTCTGCTTGTTCTGCTCCTACCACAACTTGGCTGAGCACATGTGCTGCTATCAGTGGACAACAACCCCACCTGTGTCAGCGTTTTGTTGGTCAGACTTTAGATCCTGTGAGAAAAAAAAATTTCATCCGGATATAATACATTAGATGGATGACATATTGCTTGTTGCCAATTCTTGACAACAACTCACCTTTTTGCAAACACTTCCCAGACTTTGATACGACGTAGGTTGTGCATAACCCCAGAGAAGGCTCAGACCATTTCCCTCTATGGTTACTTAGGAACCCTGGTAATGGAAAGGGCAGGTCAAGTCCAGAAACTAACATTAAAAAGAGACTCATTCCAAACTTTAAATGATTTCCAAACATTATCGGGGGACATTAATTAGATTCACTCAAAACTGGGAATACCTACATATCAATGAATCCATCTACATAAAACACTGCAGGGAAATGCACATTTGAATTCTCCCATAAGCCCTTAAAGAGCTCCGGATAATAGAAACAGTTTGGGCAAATAGGCAGGTGTTTTGAGTTGGTCTAACTGTGACTTTTAGGCTGATCATATTTTCCCACTGGACTTCTTAGTCAAGTGGTGGACAATAAATGTCAACCTATTGAATGCCTTTATCTCCCTATCCAGCTTACTAAAAATCTTCAGATCTGTGCAGAACAAATGGCTAAACTAATTCAGCAGGCTCCCCGCTGCAGTTTACAGCTTTTAGGATTCCATCCCAATCATACCGCTCCCCATTGATCTTGCACAGAATACTAATTTATCACAAACTTGCCCGGTCGGGAGATCGCCTTCGCTGAACAGAAAGGGTTAGTTGATAATCATTACCCTTGCATAAGCTTGTACAGTTACATTGCCATTTTGCATTTGCCTCACCTAGATATACTCAGACAATTCCAATCCCCATGTCCCTCCACCATGGACTGATTGTACAGAGAATTTAGGTCAAGTCCAGCTGATAAATGAAAATGCCGAAATAATGTATTAGAACCCCCATGACCACCTAGATGGCTGGTATAGTAATCATTCCGAATGGCATACCTCAAGATGGCACTGGTGTCACTCCTTCAAGGGACAGTGAAATCATTCAGCTACGCATTCAGAGGAGCAGCCACATGTTGCCTGGCATGGCACTGGGTTCAGCCCCACAGCTCCTCGACTAAAAATGGGCCAGTGTTCTGGGCCTATTCAAGTCTTTGTAGAAGATGAGTCTTCCCTTTTACTATGGACAGCTATGGAAAGGCAGTTTAATACATTTTAATAATACTACTAGTGTATTCTTGACCCTTCATAGCAAGCACTACAACCTCCAAGATATGTGTTTATAATCTTTATGTTTTTCTTTATGGATCTGTCCACTGGGGGACTACTAATGTTAGTCGCACTAATTACATACTAATACATGGTTTATCTCATTCCCCTATAAATCATACAATTCTAATTTTAGTAAGCATGTCTAGGCTATGGATGCCTGTTAACTGAACCCTGGGCAGATACACTCACTCTTCATGTTATCCTATCTTTGATTCGTCATCTGATACATCATAGTAAATGGATGCTTGGGCTGTTGATAGGACGCATTGCCTCCCTGGTATTACTAATCTCTAGTGTTACTGTTCCCTCTATTGTTTTGACCAGTAGTATACAAACAGCACATTTGATCAGTGACTGGATTGGCACATCTGGTCGAGCCTGGGGGTTGCAGCAACCTATTGATGCCACACTGCAGTCTGAAGTTAGCATCCTAGAGTCCCCTGTGATGTGGTCCGGGCGTCAGATAAAGAATTTGCAGTTCATCTCAACATTACTAGGTTCTGTATTACCCCTTCAAAGTATAATAAATCTACACACCTATAGGGGGTTATAAAAAGGTACCTACGAGGAGCCCTAGACACTCATCTTACATTTGATATGGAAAAATCTATAAAAGAAGGTTTTGTCTATCTCCCAACAAACTTAGGATTTTGACAAGAAAGTACAAGAATGGGACAAATTTGCACAAGCGTTGGATCACCTTAATCCCTGGAGTTATATGAAGGCTCATCTTGGCACGTATATGAGATTGACGGGGTTCTTAATCGTTTGTCTTATTGTTTTATTCATAGTTTGCCACCTTGGGAGAAGAACCCAGCAACATATGAAAAAGATGCAACTGCGCTTTGCTTTGTCCCAGCTGCTGCCACTGTAAAAACAAAAGCGGGGAGATGTGGGAAACTAGACATAAAGCTTGAGGCCCAGTTGAAGCTCCCTGTGGACGTGGAGAAGGAAACAGCAAGCTGGTCCTCCTTTGGCAGTGGGCCACCGTGCGAGCACAATGCAAGTTCCAGAGAAGAAGTCGACAATAGCTGAGATCTAGTTTAGAGAATTTCCTACTTGGGTACACTTTCCAAATAATGAGAAACAGATGAGTTTTCCATTAACCTAATTGCTTGTTCCTTGTCTAAGTTGAATAAAAGCAAGGTGAACCAGATGCTCAGAGCTCTTTGTCCACTAGAGGCAAAAGGCCCCAGGGCCCTCTTTCAAAATTATCTCTGTCTTGTCTTTAATCTCATTTATCCCCCCTCTGGTCAGGCATTCCTAGAAAGCTGGTTTCCTGTACTGTAGTTAATTCCTAAGTGTTTCATTTTTCCTGATGCTGTTATGAAAGGTATCATTTCCCTAATTTCTGTCTTGGTGAGATATTATTGGTGTACCTGAATGCAGTTGATTTTTGAATGCTAACGTTGTATCTTGCTACATTGCTGAACTTGGTTATTAATCTAGGAGTCTTTTGGTGGAGTTTTTGGGACCTTCTATGTGGAGGATCATATCATCTGTGAATAATGCTAATTTAACTTCGTTCTTTTCTATCCCGCTTCCTTTTATTTCTGTATCTGGCCTGATTGCTCTGGCTAATAGTTTGAAAATGATATTAAATAGGAGAGGTGATAATGGACATCTCTATCTTGTTTCTGATTTACAGGGAAAGCTTTTTGCTTTTCTCCATTTGATATGGTTTTGGGGTAGACTTGTCATATGCGGATTTTATCAGACTGCGATGAGGTCCTCCTGTACTGTTTTTCTGATGCAGGCATTCACGGCTATGAGCTTCCCTCTTCCAACTGCTTTCACTGTGTCCCATAAGTTCTGATGGATGATGCCGGCATTATTGTTTGATTGTATGAACTGTCTAGTTTCTTCCTTAATTTTATCTGTGACCTCTTGATTATTCAAGAGATATTGTCTTAATGTCCAAGTGTCTGCACAATTTCTGTGATTTTTTTGCCATTGATTTCCAGTTTTGTTGCACTATGACATTGATAAAATGCATTGAATAATTTCAATCCTTTTGTATTTACGTGAGCATGCTTTATGGGCTAGTATGTGGTCTATTTTGGACAAAGTTCCACGGTCTACTACAAAGAATGTATATGTATTCTGTTGTGGGTGGAACACTGTTGGTATCTATTAAGTCCACTTGTTTAAAGGTTTGGTTCAACTCTGACATCTCTTTATCAGTTTTTTGGCCAGTTGATCTGCCCATTTGTGACCGTAGGTATTGAAGTCCCCCATATTGTTATTATCTCAATTTTTTATGTGTACTGTTGTCTTATGAAATTGGATGTGCCAGTGTTTAACGAGTATATGTTTATAATTGTAACCTCTTCCCACTGAATTGTTCTCTTGACCAACATGTAATGACCGTCTTTGTCTGTTCTGAACAGTGGCTTGAAATCCACTTTATCTGAAATTAGGATAGCTACTTCTGCTTTTTTGCTGGGTTCTTGTTGCATGGAATAATGGTTTTCATCCTTTTATTTTTAATGTATGAATTTCTTTTTGAACTAAATTTGTTTCTTGTATACTGCATGTCATTGGATTTTGTTTCCTGATCCATTCTGCCAGTTTGTGTCCTTTGATCAGGGAACTGAAACCATTCACATTGAGACTTGTTACTGAGAGTCAATGACTTATTCCTGTTATTAGATTATTTTCCTGTTGCTATTTTTTCTTTTTGCTTTTGCTCAGCTGCTCAGTCCGTTTGATGTATTTATTCTTTTTGACTTACTGGTATTAGCTTCATGGTTCTCTTTTAAGATAGTCTTGAAAATTTTTTGTAACAGTAGTTTGATAGTCATGGATTTCTTGAGATATTCCTTGTCATGGAAATGCCATATTTCTCCATCAGTTTTGAAGGAAAGTTTTGCAGGATACATAAGTCAGAGTTAGAAGGTTTTTGTTTTATTTTTGCTTTGTTTTGTATTTTGAGACAGGGTCTCACTATGTAGTTGAGACTGACCTGGAACTCACTATGTAGCCCAGGCTGGTCTCGAACTCACAGCAGTCCTCCTGCCTCAGCCTGCTAAGTGCTGGACACCCGGCTTCAGAGTTGGAAGATTTTATCTTTCAGGGCTTGAAGCACTTGGCTCTAAGCCCTCCTGTCCTTTAAGGCTTGTGTTGAAAAGTCTGTTGCAATTCTTAGATGCTTACCTTTATATGATTCTTTGCCTTTCTCTAACAGCTTTTAAGATTTTGTCCCTTTGATGGACTTTTGGTACTTTTGAGTACAATGTGACCCAAAAGTTCTCTTTTGGTCATAGGTATTTAGGGTTCTATATGCCTCATCTATCTGTATATTTATTTTTTCCCTATATTTGGGGAGTTTTCTGCCATTGTTTCTGGGAGCTGGTTTTTTAAGTCATTTCTGCTGTCTTCTGATTTTTTCATTTATTCCAATTATTCTTAGATGTCTCTTCTTTGCATCATCTAGGGGCTAGAGCTATTTTCATGCTTTCTTGTTGTTTTTAAGATGT
Source organism: Fukomys damarensis (assembly GCF_012274545.1). Classification (NCBI taxonomy): domain Eukaryota; kingdom Metazoa; phylum Chordata; class Mammalia; order Rodentia; family Bathyergidae; genus Fukomys; species Fukomys damarensis. The sequence goes on along the minus strand of NW_022900934.1, from coordinate 6,207,977 downwards.
TTTTGTGTAGTTGTTCTTTTTTTTTGTTTTTTTTTTTTTTTTTTTTTTTTTTTTTTTTTTGGTCCTGGGGATTGAACTCAGAACCTTGCATTTGCCAGGTAGGTGGCAGTACCACTGAGCGAAATCCCCGGCCTAATGTAGTTGTTCTTTTAAGGTGTTACTGTTTTCTAGTTCTGAAATTCTGTCCTCACACTGGTCACTTCTGCTACCCATAGTTCCTCTTTTTTCCAGTATGAGGGATCGAACTCAGGACCTTACATTTGCCAGCACCATTGAGCTAAATCCCCAGCCCTCTCCATACTATAAATATAATTTTTGATGTCTTAGACTTCTGATTGAAACACTTTCTTGGACTTCTTTTTTTTTTTTCTAAATTGGTCATTTGTGTTTTGTATCATTTTGTTTAGCTCGTCCAACTTTTAATTAGAGACTTCTAATTCCTTCTAATTCTAGTTCCTGGATCATTTGGTCATTACTTCCATTGTCTGCTTAGCTATATCTTCTGTGAACCTCCAGAGTAACTTTTTGGTAGATTTTCCATCCTCCTGTTATCCTTTTAAGTAATTTGGTTGTGTAGCTTATGCTACTCTGCCCTGCAGTGCCCCCTGGATTGGCTTCTAGGGAGTTGGGTGTTTTGGGAGGCATTTTGTTGCCTCGTCTTCTCATAATCCTATTATTTGTTTGGTTTTGTGCTGTGGTTTGTGGATGCTAATAGTGTAAAGATTTTTTTTTGCTAGTATAGAGATGTCTTTAGTTAGTCGCTTTTCAGTAGTGTATTTGGGACATGGTTAGCTATAGTCCTTAGCCTGAGCTCCAAAATCTGACCCCCTTGGCTAATTTAGGACAGAAAATGCAGTGTAATTAACTTAACACTAAGTTCCTAGAGAATGTACTCTAGTACTGTTTGTGTCACAAAGACAGTCTCTGTAAGTTGGCTTACAGAGAAATAGCAGCAATTATGTGGCCTAATGATATCAAGCAAATCAGCTGCAGCAGTATTATCCAAGATGGGGTGGATGAGCGTAGCATAAGAACCAGTTCTAGTAACACCTCGTCGCAAATGCTTCTGGTCACAAGTAATTCAGTTCTCAAAGGAAAAGCATTCAGCACAATTTTGCTCCACATCGTGTGACAAACAACCACACACATCTTCCCCACACAAACACAAATGCAGCCATCTTCCCCACATTCATAAAACAAATTTAAGTTCATGGACTGAGGTACCACACCATATGTACCATTCTTAATTGTAGAGAAAAAATTTACAGTTACGGTGTACACATGAAGACACCCTAGGTATGGACATAGCTAATGGGTACTAAATGAACAGCTGTAGCTCTGCGAATGGTAAAAAACTCAACAGTGACTTTCTTTCTTCCAACAGTGGTTTCACAGAGTTAGCTATCTAAAGATTAAAGCTTCCTGTGGTCCTGCTCTGCCTTCAGCTTGTGGATGCGTTCATAGGAATGCACTTGTTTTTTAACATCTTCCCCTTCACCTTCAGGCACAGGCTGTGATACGCGTGGGTCAGTCTTCTTGGATTCATGGTGTCTCTGGAGCAAACTATGCAGAACCCATAACCTCTTTTCCTAGGTGGCCCTCTCTAGCATCCAGGCAGTGGACATCTGCTCAGTTACCTATGCCCATTTCCCTGGCTGCCATAGTGTGTAGCCATGGCAGCGCAGAGGATGAAAAGATCACTCAGAGATGAGACTTTGTCTGAACACCGAGAGGCCCAGAGGGGCCATCTCAGCCAAGAGTGCGTGACATTACAGAGACCCTCGAGAGTAGCACCAAAGCCAAGAACTCCCTGGCTTTTATTTAGAACATCCGTGTAGGAGAAAAAAAAAAAAAACAGAAGAAAAGCAGTTTGGGCAAGAAACTGTCTAAAGGCAAGGCTGATTGTTGGAGAAAGGAAAAGAGCAGTGTCCAGGTACAATGTGCCTCACTAATGTAAACTTCTGTTGTTTTCCTGTGTGCTCTTGCCCCCCAGGTTCCTTCACAATTTACCCACTCACTCCTCACAGAGCCTGTGTGCTTTTGCCATGCAGTTTCATCACTCACTCTTCTGCCAAGTCCCCCACACCTGCCTTTCCAGCCATCCACAGTCACAAGCTTGCAGATGATCAGCAGTCTCACTGGGATCCAACCAGACCTCTGTGCTGCAGCGGAGGACGCTGGGGGCCTCTTCTAAAGCCTGAGCGTGCTCGTGGCTGTGGCCACTGCAGCGAAAGGCAGTGCGTATGACATGTTTAAACAGCAATACTGGTGTGACCCAAATGAGACCGAGGGTCAGCGGATGTAAAACTTACAGCAAGTGATGCTAATTCAGCGAATCTACGGCTTTCATGTTTAATGCTTCTGGCCTTTTTCCAGAGCGTTTCTCCTTTGCCTTCCTATCTTCTCAGTGCCTGCTTTATTTACTTCTTTGCAAAGCATCTTTTACAGTCATCTTTTGGACTGTTGACTCCTCACCACTTTCCATCACGTGCACACACACGCACGCACACACATGCGTGCAAACACACTCACAATTTGCCTTTGGTATCACTGTTGGCCCTGGCTTACTCTTGTTCTGCCAACGTTCAGTTGTTTTCTTCTAATCTCCTGTCCGCTCACTCACAGCATTTCCTTTGCATCCTTATTTTTTTAACTCTTATTTTTTTAACTCTCTTTGTTAGTTATAGCAGCTGCAGAACCCCGGTCTTCCCTGTCTGAACCCTACAACAAGGTAGTGCATTTTTGGTGATTTATAAAATGTTACTTTGAACATAAGAGTTATTTTCATGAATTATCTTCATGAGATTAAAAGTTGCTAGATAGGCTCAGATGATTTGAAAGCAGTGTAGTCAGAAAATTCCTGTCAACCCTTATTTTGAATTTTCCATCTGGCGTTCATCTGTACTTTATAATTCAAATACTGAGTGCCCAGTGTGTAAGTACCACCAAACTCTAGGAGCTTTGTAGCTTAAACCTGTCCTGAAAAGAGTATAAAAGAATGCAGAAAGCAGACAAAAGTAACTTGCTTTCTTACACAATAATTAGGTGCTACAGAAGTGAATTGATAAGGCTCCTTGAGCTCAGAAAAGAAACACTGGAAAATTCCATTCTCAGATTTGTCAGGAGCGCGAAGGCCCTCTCCTAGGGCGACCCTCACTTGGCTCTCTACGATGCTAGCTGTTTCAGCCTGCAGACAGCCAGATATTTCCAAAACACTCACTTTCCTAGAATAAAGCTCTTGTGATACGCAAGTAAGAGACTTATTTGTCTTAATTATGAACGAATGGCAGCCAAATACCTAAAATAGTTCTTCACAGCTTTCATTCATAAAAATCACATACCAGGGCTCAGATACCAGGCTGAGAAGTCAAGACCCTCTTCACAAAATACTATCCTAGGTATGTCTGTTGGGCCAGATCTCCTTCCTTTCGTGTCTTAATTTTGTATTCTGGTCTAGATTGAGTTCTCTACAAAGTTACAGCAGTGTAGCCTGTGTCATGAACTCAGGGCGAGCCCTTGGGTACAAGGAAGGATCGCTGGCAGGACTTGGCCAAGGAGGGGAAGGGCGCAAACCGAACCTGGGTTAGTGAGATGGCTTTGTTTTCTGAAACACTTAGGTTCAGATTCTGGCTGTGACTTGGTGGTGTGACCTCAAGCAAGTTTGTCCTTTCTTTTTGCTTTTTCATTACAGAGAATTTCAAACGTATACGAAATCTGTGATACAACAGAAGTAGTGGTTGCCAGGAGCTGGGAAGAGGGGAATGTGGGGGATGGGTTTCCCTTTGCCGCGACAAAAATGTCCTGAAGTTAGATAGGAATGATGACTCTGTTACTCTGAAAATACCAAAACCCCTCTGAATTGTATGCTTTAAAGAAGTGAATTTTTTGATACTTGCATTATCTCTTGATAAAGCTCTTTTCATTCTTAAAAAAAAAAATGTCTGCAGCACAGTGAATCTTAACACATTCACCACAGACTCCCAACCTTCACCACGAGTAATTTTGATTTATCTGACTCTCCTCTTCCGTGTTTGTTGAAGAAATCTCAGATACATTTTATCTATAAATATTTCCATATGTGTCTGAAAGATAGGGGCCTTCAGCACCTTCCCCCAGCTTGCACCACAGGTGGTCCATGCATGACTGTCCCTTTGGGCAGCTTGTAACCCAATGGGACTGTCCACACCGCCTGATGGGACACTCACACATGCACCACCAGTATCAGAGCCACCCAGCAGCAAGATGAAAGAATTACAGCCTTGGAGCCGGGGATTTAGCTCAGTGGTTCCACCGCCTGCCTCACAAGTGCAAGGAACCGAGTTTGATCTGCAGTACCAAAAACAAAAGAATTGTGTCCTCATCGTGAATATGTTAAAATCCCAATCATAACATTACATCTGCAAATGTTAATTACTCAAGGTCATCACATCGCTTCAGTGTTCAAATTTCCATATGAACTGTTCTGAATGGGGAGCCAGATTGGACCCATACATTGTGATTTGCTGTTTGTTTTTCTTTTTCAATCTCTTTACCTTTAGAGTGCACCTATCTTTCTCTTCCCAAAGAGACTAGGTCATTTGGCCTAGTCAGTTTCCACCCCACCCCCCAGTTCTTCATCAGTAAAATGGGGAAAGTAGCTACCTTCTTGGATTGAATGAACCAATACCTGCAGCGTGATCAGAACAGCACCTGACAAACAGTCAGCGCTTGGCTGCCTGATGTCTCCAGGGTCAGAGATGCAGCCCTCCAGAGGCCCAGTGAGTCCACAGATTGAATCTCAGGCCCAACCAAACCCTAGTGCTCTGAGGTCTCTGGTTCTCTCTCCCCCCAACCGCTTTCCCTGTGTGAGTGTCACTCTGGCAGAACGCTCCTCACAGTGGCCATTGCAGAAGGTAGGACAACCATTCTCTCAGTGTCCCCAAGACAGCTGACTGCCTAGCACCACTGCCTTTCCTTTGCATGGAAGTAGATCACCACGTGAGAAGGGGCACAAAAACAAGGTTTTCTGTAACTAGCACACACTGCAGTGATGCCATAGAAATATAGGCAGTATCAGCTATTGCTATTGTGTCCATCCTGATTGCTAACCAACCTAGAACCAAAATGTATTCATATTCAAAATTTCAGACTTCCGTATCCTTGGCAGGGGCCTACATGCTGGGGAAATGTCACTGAGCTGATAGACTGAGTCTGCTCAGAAAGCTCCATACTGAGTTATTTGTTACAAAATAACATCTGAGCTCTTTAAAACAAGAAAAAGGTAAGGTATGCTCCACAGAGCTGTTATGTGGTATTAAAAGTGTAAGTAAGAGAAGCCTTCTGCAACCCCTGTTGCTTCAATCTTGCCCTGCTATTCTAATCTAAACTTTTGTTTCCTGCTAACCTCTTTTTAATTGCCAAATAAGTGATGGTTTTTAATTTTTTTTTTTAACTTTTGGGACTTAAAAATCTGTGAAGTCCAGGGATGTTACTAGATTTCGTTTGGGCCATCATATGTTAAGCATATTAGTTGTTGTTTTTTTAAAAAAAATAAATTGTAGGAAAGGAATGTATGAGTTCAACACTGCCCTTACCCTACTTGACAATTTTGTCCCCAAGGATACATCAACTTGGGAGCAAGGAATTCAGGCTCCACAGAAAGGACCCTAAAGGAGCTAGGAATGAAGTTCCACACTTGAACGTGACCCTCCTGCAAATGTGTCTTCCTCCTCTGAGATACAGCTTCACTCATCTCACCGACACGGAAGATGTGGCGTTAGATTGGAGGGGCATGGGTGTGGAGGGGCTCACCTGAGAAGAGTCCACACAACGTTAGCGGCATGGACGTCGCCCGGCGCTGCGTGGTGGCCTCAGAAAGATCCCTCGCTGTTCCCATGGCAGAAGCGCCACTTGGACGGATCCAGCCTGCCACCTGTGTGACAATAACACGTTTACTATCAAGTGTCATTACTTATCCGTGTTAACTATATGCTTTATATTTGGCCCAAGATAATTCCTCTTCTCGAAATGCAGCCCAAGCAAGCCAGGCAGGTCCAGTCCGTGGGCTGAGGGTTGGGCACATCTGGTGCCAGGCTATTATTCACTGCCCTGAGCTTAATGGCGCTACTCTTCCCACGAATCTCCTTGCTTTTCTTCAGTAGAAATTGTCACTTCTCAGCCTCTCGTCTCCCCGATTCTTTTCGCCATATATGTTCATAAGTACCAGGTGCACAGTAAGCTCTGCCTGGCCTTGATTATGCGTCACAGAGCTTTCCCTGAGGAACTCTGTGCTCTTCTTCCATCTGTGTCCTCCTCTCTGCAGGTCCCCACTTTGAATTTATTGCCAAGCCTGTTTGTGACTGAGCTTGTGTTTTCATTCCATGGGTCGCTGTCCCCTCCCTGTTAATCTGCTACCATCTGCGGCACAACAATCACTGATTTCAAGGGGTGAGACCCTAGAGGAGCCCTGAAAGTTGATGTCAAACGAGGACAGCATTCTAGAACATACATCGTCTCGGTCAGAAATCAGTCACCTACTCAGCTGTGGAATTAGTAAGTACCTCCTATCGCTCCAACTTGGGAACTAAAACACTTGGGACAGCAGAGAACAAGACCCTGAGTGCTGCGATGGTAGGAAGGGATCTGTGAGAGGGGACAGCACTGGCTGGGGACGGAACTGGAGCCAGGCTTGGAAGAATGGCTACCGTTTTGTTTAAATGGATTGAAGGTGTAGTTGCGTTTTTACGCAGCATCTTCTAAACGGTAGATACTCTCTAGATGCTGAGTCTGGATTTGGGGAAAGTAAAAAGACCCAGCAAGTTCGGGAGGAACTGCGTGCACTAGCATGGTGGTTTCCAGGGCAGGCAATGGCCTGTGAGATTTCAGAGATAACACAAGTGCAGCACTCAGTCAGCGCGGTGCCCGCTGGGGATGAGAAAATGCTCTCCACCGAGTATGGTGAGCAAGGACCAGATGGTGAGTATCGGGTTCACAGCAGGAGGGACACCAGGCTGGGCACTGTCCTCTAAGGTACCCCATTTGACTTGTTCTGTCCTGGCTGTCATGAGGCAGCTGTTAGGGAGCAGAAAGAACGAACATTGACCACCTTCAGGAATTCCGCCAAGTGGCCTCAGAAGGGAAGTGAGGCTGGTCTGTTGAGTGGAAATTGTTCCATAATATTCAAAAGCAAGACGGATGTCTGTTCCTACCCGAGGTTTTTCAAAGTAGGAACTTTACCCCATAAAGCAGAAGAGTTTTTTTTTTTCCTTCTTCTTTTGTGGTTTCACACAGAAAATGAGTGACAACCTCTACTCGTAGACAAAGTGAGACATCAGGCGATGAGGAGTGAACGTGGCTTACATTTCTGGTTCCTCCCTCCGTCACCCCTCTCATTTTACACTTATCGCGCTTTCCAGAAAGTCTGCCTGCTGGAAGAGACTTCTTGACAGCTTCCTACGTGTCGGCCGATCGCTCCATGGGACTTGGCTTCTGAGAACCAGCCAGCAGCAGGCGGTGACGCTGAAGTGTGCGTGTGTGAAGCTGGAGATACGGCCGGGGTGACTCGGAGGAGCTTCTCCACACCGCAGGCATGAGGGGAACCGGCATCCGGCACGGTGTGCCCGAGGTGAGTGCCGGGGCTGTGTGCACGGAGCGGGGCCTGGGGATGAATCTGACCAGTTTTAGTTCTGAGCTGCCAATGAAGGCAAAGGTGAATACTAGTAACACGTGAGTTTGCAATGGGTGAGTCGAACGTGTGTTCAAGGGCAGGAAATCCAGGTCCTGTACAGCTCCTTACCAGCTGGCTTCTGAGGTGGGTGCCAATGACTTCACAGTAGACAGCGGAGAGTAGAGTCCATCTTATTCTGTCTACACAAACTTCTTAAGCAAATGTGCATCTCAGTCTCAGCCCAGCTCAGTCTCTTCCTCTGGACCCTGAGGGCACTCAGTGTGGCTCTCAGTGTCCTGACCCATTCCTGTGCTCCCCAAACCTCAGCTTCAGCCTCCCCACTCAATCCACTAAGGTCACCCTGCGCCGTCGTCATGGTAACTTGTGGACCTGTCACACCTACTGCAAGTCTGTGTATGAGTCAAGAAGGTGCCCTAGTTAGAAGTTAGAGTGGCTGCCACCTGCACTTACTCAGACTCAAGGAAAGTGAAGCTCAGGGTTATGGCTTTTTAAAAATTTCGGTTACATTCCTTTAAATGTTTAAGTAGAGCAAGAAGAAAAACAAGAAATGAAACAATTGCTTACATAAATAGTAAAATATTTATTGCAATAATGACAATTCCCACTCGTGGAACATATGGCTAAGTAACCCACGACGTCCTCTGAGGTAGAGGTAGACTGTGTGTAAACAGCTACTTACCTTAGAACTTTGCCCTTTGGAATAATGGAGGTGGGGTAAGCAACTCAGCAAACTCCTGGATTAGCCCGCTCGAATCTCAGTTCTGGCAACTTGTCGTACTTGTGTGCGTGTACTTGTGAATATTGGGACATGAGCACTATGTTGGCATCGTTGCTAAACCATTTGAATGTAAATGACAGAAATAATGATGCTTCACCTGTAAACACCCAATCATGGGTCTCCGGAGACATTCACCTCCAGAACCACACCATCCCCGCACCCACGTATAGTTCATGCTAATTTAAAGATCCCATTCTAATATTCAGTCTATATTCAGATTTCCCAAAACTGCCCTTTTTCTCTTTTGTGCCTGTTATTTGCTTTTCCAACCCAGGCTTCATTGTGGGGTCACACATGGTGTCATGTGTCAGGCCCCAATTTCCTTAATCTAGATGAATCCACTGCTCTTTTCTTTCGTAACGTTGACTTTTTATTTTCCCAGTACCAGGGATTGAACTCAGGACCTTGGTGTTTGTGAGGCAGGCACAGTGCCACTGAGATAAATCCCCAGCCCCTGACTTTTTCTTTTCAGAGACTAGATTTTCTTTATGACTTACATCTCTTTTTATTTTTGTGCCACTTACTCTGCCTGGATTATTTATGTGGCACTTTGCGGTTTGTACACAGCCTGCATAGGACACAACTGATATCCTTAGCACCTCTGTGCTGTCTCGCTCCCCGGGTCGGGCCAATGCCGGTAATTCTTGCTCATGAATCATCGGCGCCCCAGGCCCTGTGCTGTGCTCGCCCTTGTCTCATCTCTGCACCACCTCTCTGTTAAGCAGTGGTATTGCTTTCACCTTCGAGTCAAGGATGGGGAAACAGCTTGGTTGGGCTGAGACAGGAAGTGGCACTGTCAGGATCAAACCCAGGCAGACTGCACCCCGGGACCCCAGCTCTAGCTGGCTCCCACATTCTCACCCTGAGACAAAGAGCCAAACAGTATTTTTCACTTTATGGGCCACATAAATCTCTGTTGCATATTCTCTGTTTTCATAACCCTTTCAAAACATAAATAATTATTAATTTTTTAATTTGCGTTTTATTTCTGAGTCAAGGTCTCGCTGTATAGTCCAGGCTGGCCGTGAACTCACTGTGTAGCCCAGGATGGCCTTGAACAAGCAGTGATCCTCCTGCCTCAGCCTCCCCAGGGCTGGGATTACAAGTGTGCACCACCCCACCCAACCTATAAAATATAAAATCATTCTTAACTCCCAGATCAGTTGTCTGCATTGGGTCCTCAGGCCATGGGTTGCCAGCTCGTGCCATCTCCCCTCGCACAAACTACCCCTGCGCATAGCAGAGTGAAGACCCCATCTTTGCCTCCTAGGCCAGCAGCCACTTCAGCTACTGTGTCTCTGGTTCCTTGTGAACCCCTGTCAATGCACATATAAGATAACATGCCCTCTTTCCACCTCTAACAACATGTCTAGTAGCACTGAGTACAACTGTTAGCTTCGTGGCTTTACCATGGTGCACACCAGGGTTCAGGTCACATCAGCACAGCTGATCACTAACTGGGATGCCTACGTTGTCATTTCATCACTTTTTCGATGCTAACACAGTGCTTTCGAGGGTGGTGCCGTGCAGGTAGCCCTCAGCTTTGATGTATTCAGAGCTCCGGCTCTCACTCCAAATCACCCTCCCAGACCCAGAGCTGCCGTGGGCCCATGGGAGATAAACGCTGCCTGCTCCCCAACAGTCCCATCAGCAGAGCTTTCCCTTTACCACACAGCAGATTGTGTGTTTACCAGGCCGCTTTATTATGCTTCAGCCTCCTAGTTTTACAAGAGCACCTAAAACTAAATATGACAATACCAGCAATGGGAGGCAGTGACCTCAAGCACTGCAGCTGCGACAGACACGGGAGTCCTTACGCAGGGCAGAGTGGTGGAGCTGCCGTCTCCTTCACTGGCTCACTGCACTCCGGCCTGCGGGCTCCACACTCACCTCTACTCAAAAAATGCTGGAACATTAGTTCTAAAAGAGGAGGTGAATGAGCGATTTCTTTTTATCATATGCGAGTCCTTGCTTTGAGCTTTTGGTGGCTTAAACATGCTTATTCCTAAAGATACAGTCTGCATTCACATTAGTGATTCAGCCCCCTCTGTGGCATGGTGTCAGTCCGTGTGTGGGCGTGAATGTGTGTGCGCACGCCCATGTGTGCGCGGCATTAGAGGTGATTTGAAATTAGCAACTTCATACACAGCCCCCAGCACCACCACCATCACATTTTTTTCTCTGCCATGTGCAGGACTTGAAGGAGGATTAATAAACATTAGCACTTGTTTTCTGCTATGTTCTGAGAATTTCTGAACTTTGACTCGACTTTAAACCTGGTTTCTACGGTAGTTTCTCTCGAATCCATACTTTATCTCTTTTATAAAGACAGCTGGCCGGGCACAGTGGTGCACACCTGCTTTTCCAGCAGGCTGAGGCAGGAGGGCTGCAAGTTTGAGCTCAGCCTGGGAAACTAAGCAACTTTGTGAGACCCTGTGTCAAAATGAAAGAAGAAAGCAGGGCAGGGGATGTAGCTCAATGCAAAGGCGTGGGTTCAGTCCTCAGTACCGCCAATGGAAACACAGCTGTCGGCTCACTGGTTTCAGAAGGGCGTTTTCAAACGAGATCTTTTACCCTGTTAGCGAATAGCGGCTTGCCCAGTATTCATCTTTCAAGAACATTTCGAGAGTTGTGCTTTGGATTCAGCCGCAGTTGTGAAGTAGACACCCCTCGGTCCTCTCCCGTCTCACACAGCAGAATGGCGTAGACTCAGTCAAGGAAGATCAAGGCAAAGACGGGACTTTTGAAAAACCTTCGGCATCCTCGGGGTTGGCTTAGATCCAGCCGTGTGTGACTGTGTCGGGTGTGCTGGGCCCTGTGGGACTTGGCTGGCCTCGCGCGAGGCTTCAGGTCTGTGAGCCAGAGCGACTTCAGACTCTGCTGTGGCTCCCTCAGTCCTGAGGCGGAAAGCAGCTGCTTCTCTCCGCGTCATGG
>NW_022900934.1:6146987-6196464 GCF_012274545.1 Fukomys damarensis | reverse complement strand
CCGCTTCACCCAGAGGCCCCCGGCCCACCCACCGCATCTTTCCCACCCCACCTCCGCCTTGGTCTCGGTCGCGTTGGTTCCTGTTCACCGTCTTCCTCTCTGGGAGGCAGCTCAACGACCTATCCCCGCACCGACCAGTGTGTCTGCGAGTGTCTGCACCTAGGAGACGTTCAGTGCATGCCCTGTGTGTGTGTGAATGAACAGGAGGTGGCAGGGACTGTGCCTAGCACCCTTTCCACATAGCCACATTCAAAAACAGTGATGACATTTCCTAGTTGGTTCTCTGGCTCCTCCCTGGCCCCCCGGACTGAAGTTCAGCCTTGATTCCGTAGTCAGATGTTGCTTTAGACTTGAACCATTGGGATTAGAGTTGAAATCACAAAGACCTGTGGCCTCTCTCTGACTTTGCCAGCAGCCTCATCCCTTCATCCATCTCACACAGCAAAGCAGCCCAAATGCAAGACCCAACTCAAAAATGCAGCTCACCATCATCCATGGTCGCCTTTTACCCAACACAGAGTCATGGGCCGATGTGCTCAAGGAGATGAGGACAGAGCTGGCTTTGCAGTAGAGTCAGAGGAAGTGAGTACACAGAAACAGTGGCTTCAGGTAGTGGGAGGAGTGCCTGTCATAAAGGAAAGAAAACAGGGTGATCTGATGAAGTGATGGACATGAAGGGCTGCTCAGGAGATCCAAGAACAGGAAGAGCATTCAGGCTGAGGGAGCTGCAGATGCAAAGGCCCTGTGGTAGGAATATGTTCCACATAGCAGAGTATCCATAAAAAGGCCAGGGTGGTGGGCACAAACAAAGTAAAGAAATGGAAAGAGTGGCGGGAAACGAGATTAGAAGGGTGAGCAGAACCGCAGAGTGCCTGGCTTGCTGTGCCAAAACTTCAAAGTGCATTCTAATTGCAAAGGAACCCACTGCCTACTTCAAGCAGGAGATGACAGTCTCTTTCGTATTTTCAAAGATCACTGGAGTTGCTATGCAACAGAAAGGCTGTAGGTGGGAAGGGGGCAAAAGCCAGAAGAACTGGGAAAATTAAGGGTAGGTGGTTTCATTTTCCACCGTGAATGGAATCAGGCTATTCCACTAGACATGGAGAAGAAACATTTGCTCTGTCTTTTGAAAAGAAAATAATAAAGCTTAAAATGTCAGCCAACAGCCGACTCTTCAAAGGAGAGTGGTCCACACAGTAATGGAATGGGGAAGCCACCGTAGTGATGCGCCACAGTCATTCTGGAACTGCAGTGACTAAGGGAGGAAATGACAAGGGCCCTGAGGGGAAATAACTTAAAAAAGGAAGAAGGTTGAAGTCAGTAAAAATGATGCCACTGAGGGTGAGATTAGAGTCCAACATGAGTTGCAAAATGGGGAAGTAAATTTTTTAGAAACTAGTTTCAAACATCTGTTACTCACGAGCATTTGCTCAGGGGACAAGGGATCCTGTATTCATGGAAGCAGGGTTAACACCAAGAGTGTCCTTCCAAGTCTGGGGTGGGCGCCCAACTCCAGGAAGGAGCTGCGTGGACCAGAACCCTCCCAGGCCACCCTGGCCCGCTCCTCTCGCCACCTTGAAATGACTTCTCCATGAGTTTGGGCCGTGCGTGGACAGCCTTGCTCTTTCACTTGGCAGAGTCAAGAGCAGCTGTTGTTTGTTACACATCTGCCGTGAAAGACCATGTGGTCTGTCTTTAGGAGAAAGTAGCGAAGGAAGAAGGCAGTAAGGTCCTTCTCCCTTGATGTTTGCTGAACTAGTAAAAAGTGCTTTGAGGAATGTTTGCTTGGGATTCAAAATTCAGAAAAGAGAAACCAAAGCCTCATTAGTTACTGAACTGGTGTCGCCAAGTAAGGAGTCAGTGGCCACTGGGAAGACACAAGACCAGTGACATGAAACGTCTCTGACCTTCCTTTAGGGTCTCAATCCAAGGTTGGGGTAGGTTGGTCTATGGCCATTTGTTGACAGGTAAAGGTCTGAACCCAGGGAAGTGGTGTGAATTTACACCACCAGCGAGACCAGGAAAGCTGAAAGCTCAGAGGGCTCCCTGCCTTCCCTCCACATCCAGCATGACCCTGGAAACGTGGAGAATCCAGTGACTGAGCCAGCTTTGTCTTCGTGATGGATCAAATGGAAAAATCACACCCTGCAAGAGCCTTGACTGCTGGCAACCCAAATGGTTTTAGGTACACTACACAGATAGATGTGTGTGAGTGTCTGTGAGCATGTGTGTGTGTGTGTGTGTGTTTGTGAAATTTATGGATCTTAATGCATGTTAGAAAACATCAAAACTAGCTCTTCAAATCTGTAATTTCTATGAAGTGTGGTAAAAAACAACTGTAATCCTAGTTTCTCAGGAGACTGAGGCAGGAAGATCACAAGATTAGGGCCAGCCTGGGCAGATTAGTGAGACCTTGTTTCAAAATAAAATTTTAAAAACAGGTTGAGGACTATAGCTTAGTGGGAGAGTGCCTGGCCAGAATTCGTGAGGTCCTGGGTTTAATCTCCAGTGCTGAGAAAAACAAGAGAAAAATCTGCAGTTTTCTAGATAATATTGCTTAGGGAAATTTGTGTATTTTTTAAATTGATCCAATTTAATAGTTTACTTTCAAAAGTGTATGTTCAGATATGACAGAAGCAGGTAGTTGTTAGACATACAAAGTTTGAGAATCATGGTCTCAGAGCAAGCTTTCTCCTAATTGGAGTTGGGATAATTATTTATGACCAATCAACTAACACAGAACTCCTTTCCCCATGCATTTCATCTGTTCTTCCCTTCAAGCAAAAGAAAGAAAGAAGAAGAAATTAGAAAGGAAAAGGACCTGTGTTCTCTTTCCTTTGTGATGCCTTTTCTGGGTTTCGTGAGCTAAGAGCCAAGATTAAGAAAAGAAGCTGAGCAAACCCCAAGTTTTCCAGCTGGACAGGAACATGGGGCTCTTCCTGGAAAGTTCCCTCTCCATCAGATGAAAAAACTGAGGCCCACAGAAGTCCTCAGTTTCTTGCCCTCCTTCAGGGAGGTCCTCAACCACCTACCTTGGCCCAAAATTCCTTCCAAAACTTCAATTTCTCAAGCACATACAGTATCTTAGGCAATAACCCAAGGATATGGTTAGGAAGGAGTGGACTTGGAGGTGACTGGAGGGGACAGATATGGATAAATCCACCAGCGTTTCTAGAGAGAAGTCTTGGGCCACATCCAAGAAGATCAATTACTCTGTGACCTGGGAGAACTTATTGTTGGCTCATTTCAATCCTGAGCTTAGATCCAGGGGACCTGGTCACCTGACCTCTAGCATAGTTCATTGGCAGGTGCTTGCTAAGTAACTGTCAGGTCAGTGAAGCTCTAAAAGCATAGCAAGGTTCCCATGAACAGAGGAAGTATATTCAAGCAAGTGGATTTGAGAAAGACCCACACCTACTGGGAAACTACAGGATTTGGGTACCAGGGAAGAACATGTTTCATTTCTACTGGTGATTTTGGAATTTTTTTCTGGCCACAACCTCTTCCTCAAAGCCCCATTAGTAGGAAGTGCCTTCTAAATTTATGGAACTCCTGAGCCATCAAGAAATATTCAAAACTGGACAGTTCCAATTGATAGGTATCACTGTTACCATGGCAAAAACCGGTTAGTTTACACCTTGTGCCTGAAGCAGGACTTAAAGAAAAACAAGTTTTACCCAGCCTTGGGCAGCCCCCTCAGGATCACCCCCCCTCCTTCCCCTGTAGCTGTAACCCCTCGTTCTGGTACAGATAAAATTATGAACAAAGCTTAAGTCATCTTGTTCTCCCAACATTCATAAGGGTCTGTCTTCTTTCAAGGCTGAATTACAAAACTCTGCCCTTCTCCTGTTTCATGTAAATTCACTTGCTACATCATTAGAAAGACCAACCCCTTCGACCAAATGTATAAAAACTGGAACTTTTCTTTATTTGTCTCTCTCCTTTGGACAATAGTCTGTTGTGCTGATATTCACCTAAAATTAAAATCCTCCCATTTCCCAGTGGTATCCCTTGCCTCTTAAATTCTGCAACATTTCTGGAGACTACATAAGGACCAGAGACAACAGAGTTGTCTCTTTTGCCTGCCTAAAGGGCCCTGAGCTGTGGGAACCCTGAGACCTCAGGTGCCACTGGGTGAGACTTCAGCTCAGAGAGGAAATCAGCCCTCCTGCAGCTCAGAGGCTCCCTCCCTGCCAGCTCAACAGAACCTATTGGGATTCAGGGCGATTCTGGAACAACAGCGTGCTACAGGACCACAGTAAGGTTTTGGGGCCCAGGGAAAAACTCATCCTGTCATGTCAGAAGGGAAGCCTGATCACCTCCTGGGGTGTACCAAGTAATCTGATGTGGACTGAGTCAGGTGAAACCTACAACCCCAAGTAAAATGTGAGGGTGGCCCAAAGCAAAAGTTACTCTCAAATAACTCACTGGGAAGGCTCACAATGAGCCTGGCTTGAAAAGAGGCTATGTCCAGCAGTCAGGCTCAGGAGAAGTCAGACAAAACCCACACCAGGTGTACTGAGTAGCCAGATTCAGAGGGAGCTGGGTAAAACCTGCACCCAGACTGGGAAAATGGGATAAAAAATGTATGATTGTGTATGAATGAATGAAATGAAGGGCTCCGATGGGTGTGAGGAAAGTACATAACAGTGTGTGAGTGAGCGGAGTAAAGTATGAGTCAGAGGTCACCTGAGCTCAGCTGAAGACTGGGGGATAGAGGTGGTCTAATTGGTCTAAAAACAAAAGTAATTGAGAATGATTTGCATCACTGTGGTCAAAGGCATGAGGACAGCTGCTTAGCTTTAGTGTGCAAGGATATGCAGGCAGGGTGCCTCTGGCAGGCTGATAGGGAAAAAAGGGAGCACCCTGTGAAATAGGGTGATGATAGTGACCCCTGCTGAGGTTAAAGGGACAAAGCAGGGGTCATCTTTTCATTTCAAAGCACCAGAGACCACGGAACAAGACAGTGTGAGGGACACTCCTCCCTTTGGGAGCCCCAAAGTCAATGCTTGCTCAGTGTCACCAGTGTGGCATAGCCTGCAGATGCCTGAAAGCTGGAGCAACTCCAGCCTGGGGCTGAATGGTTAAAGTTGAGGAGCTACAGCCACATCCTGACAGGCATAAGGAGGAATCAAATTATAAATTTTAGCTAAATGGTAAATGTACTTTTGATTTCTAATTTTATATTTTTGTTTAATTAGTGTGCATGAAGCATTTCTTGTGCATTGCAGTCTTAAATTGTAATTACAGGGTTAAGTTCTTCTTTGCTCTCTGTTGGTTTAAGATAAGAACACTGATTCAAGGTTACTTAGAAGTCTGTTGCCAGCCGGTTGAACTTAAAATGTAACAATCTAAGAATGAAAGGGGGGGCACTTTAAAATTCAAGCATCTGCAACCGAGTTTGTTATAGGTTTATAGTAAGTGAGATGGAGAAAAATATTAAGAAGGCAATAAGTATAAAAGGTATATTTTTGATATGAGAGGATTTTGTATGATAAAAGTTTTGTCCTTAAAAAAAGTTTTGTACCATTAGATTTAAAAAAAGAGATAATGACAAGATGGAAAGCTTACATATGTCAAAAGAAAGCTTGCATAAGTAAGTTTGAAAGCAAATATGTATGTTTTCTTGTTGGTTTGGTAAAAGCCCATGCTGTTCCTCCTAAAAGCTCCTTGTTGCTCAAAAGATTCAAGAAATATGTCTGGCTACTTGTTAGTTTGATAGAGCTCAGTTTGTTCCTAAAATGAAAGTGCTTGAGAAAGTCATTTGCATCACAATAGTGTACATATGGGGAGATAAGCATCAAAACCTACCCCATTAGATTGTATGTTTAAAAACTTTAAAAGAGGATATATCAGGGGCTTGGAGTAAAGCTGACCCCCTCCAGAGGTTAAAAACTCTTTATGAAATAGATTGGCCCTCATTTGATATAGGGTGGCTGGCTGGGGGGTACGTTGGGTAAGTACATAGGTGATAACAAGGGATGAAGAATGGCCAGAAGGCTCAACAACAAAAGAAAGACAACAAAATAGGAGGTCAACCAGAGGCTGAAATAAAAAAGTAGACCTGTGGGCAGCAGTGCTCTTAGGGAAAAAAAAACAAAGATAATTAAGAGGCAAGGGCACAGAGGTGGGCATAACAGGAGCCAAACCAAGCCAAGATCTGCCAGTTGACCAAAGCTAGACTGAAATCAATGTTCATGATGTAAAAAGTATGGATGCTGAAAAAAAATGCATGTCCAGAAAGATGATGACAGAGATGATAAAAATTCCAAAGCTAGAAGGTCACCTGCAAAAGCTATCACCCCTGAGAAAAGCCAGATGGTGGCCTCTTTAGATTAATAAAAACTGAAAGTTCCAGACAATGAGAACAGGAACCCATTGATGGACTTTGTAATAGACAGTGGAGTTGAGCACTCAGTGATGATGCAATCTATTAGGCCATTATCCAGGAAAAATGTGACTATTGTAGGAGCTACTGAGGTTCCAGAGATGAGACCATTTTGCCAGCTTAAAAGATGTTTTATAGGGGGGCAAGAAGTCCAACATGAATTCCTGTAACTGCCAAACTGCCCAATTCCCTTGTTAGGGAGAGACTTAGTCCAAAAGCTGCAAGCTCAAATTACCTTCAGGCCACAAGAAAATATGACTTTAAGCTTGACTCAACCAAGGTCCATAATGTTAACTCTTACTGTCCCACAGGCAGAAAAATGAAGATTTAATCAGGGAAGTCACAAAAGCCAGGGATAGATGAGCTACATAGACTAGCATGCAAGATTTCTATGTTATAAGCTGAAGCAAGGACATTTAAAGTGGCTCTTAAAACTGAATCCTTGCTTGATGCCAGTCATTCTGGAACACCCCCACTCCTGCTAGTATGTAAGCCAGAGACAAATAAATACAGACCAATACAGGACTTATGTGCTATAAATCAAGCCTGTGAGACAATTCACCTAACAATGCCAGATTCATAGACACTAATGGGAATTATTACAACAAACGATGCCTGGTTTACTTGCTTGGACTTGAAGGATGCTTTTTCTATTTGCACCTTGCACTGGTCAGCCAGCCCATCTTTACATTTCAATGGGGGGATTCTGTCATGGTCACAAAAGCATAGCTTACCTGGACTAAGCTTCCCCAAGGGTTCAAAAACTCTCCTACAATCTTTGGAGAGGCACTGGCTACCATGCTTGAAGCTTTCATCAATCCAGGAGACAATTACACCCTGCTGCAATATGCAGATGACCCCCTGGCAGCCCCAACCCAAGGGAACTATTATCAGAGAACCAAGGATCTCCTTCATTTGTTTTGGAGAGCTGAATATAACATATTCAAGAAAAAGACACAAATTTGCTTTCAAGATGTCAAATATTTAGGCTTCATAATGACTTAAAAGGAACACAAATTAGACACCAAACAAAAGAGGCTGGCTGTGCTCTCCCAGCCCCAACCACCTGGTGCCAAATAAGAGCGTTTCTGGGAATAACAAGAGTCTGCCATATCTAGATTCCAAATTTCTCACTTATGGCTAAGCCTCTATATAAAGCCACAAAGAGGGTGGACAGAAAAGGAGCCCTTTCTCTGGGAAGCTGACCAGGAAAAAACATTTATACCAATCAAAAAGGCTTTGGCTTGGGCCCCTATCTTAGGAGTGTCAAATATAACCAAGCCTCTCTAAGCAAAAAGGAATGGCCATAGGAGTCTTAACCCAGGTCGTGGGATCCTAGCAACACCTGATGGCATACTTATCAAAACAGTTAGACCCTGTGGCCCTAGGATGACCTCCATGCTTCAGGGCACTAGCTGCCACTGTAGTGCTGATGCAGAAAGCTGACATGCTAACCTTGAGACAACTGACCATTTGCATATACCATGGTGACATTATCCTCTGTGGTAGAGGCCCAGCCTCTGCCCACCAGGCCCTCAGCACAGAAGACAAAGCTAAGAGCTTTGACAAGGGCTCTTTTACTAATGTCCATACTGATTCCAAATATGTCTTTGCAATATCACATGAACATGGGACTATAAATAAGAAAAGAGGACTTTGACAGCTGGAAACAAAATAAAGTTCAAAGAGGAGATTTCACAGATGCTAATACAATATGGACTCTGCAAAAAGTGGCTCTTATACAGTATTGGGGGCACCAATAGACTTAAACATTAGAGGCTAAAGGGAACCAGAAAAACTAAAAGGGCTGCTATGATAGATAGCCCCCTAAAACCCAAAAGAGGGACCCTAGCCATGCTTATCATTCCACAGCCCCCTTTCCTGGAGACCCGAAATTACTGTACAAGTGAAAAGGCCTAGTTTGTCCAAGAAGCTGGAAAGTGTATAAAGGGGGAATGATAGGAGTTTGCTGATGGGAGGCTAGTCATCCCTGAAGTGCTGGGCCCCAAGTTCATAAAACAGTTCCATCAGGGATCTCACATGAAAAAAAACAGCATGGGAAACATTACTAGGCCGCCATTTCTATGTGCCACAGCTCACTGCCATCACTTAAGCTGTTTGTGAACAGTGCTTAACCACTCAAAACAAGGGCTCACCTGGCTCCCAGGTATCCAGGAAACAGGAGCTCTCCTATCTGAAAATTTGCTGATGGACTTTACTGAATGTTCTCAAACTGGTGGCTATCGATACAAGTTAGTGCTTGTCTGCACCTTCTCAGGTCGGATTGAGCCTTTTCCTACCTGAACAGAAAAGGTACAAGAGGTGACCAAAGTGCTGTTAAGAGATATCATCTCAAGATTTTGACTACCCCTGACCTTGGAGTCAAACAACAGACCAATATTCATAGCCAAGATAGTCCAGGAGCTCACACAGATGTTAAAGATAAAATAGAAGCTTCACATGGCTTACTGGCTATAGAGCTCAGAAAAGATGGAACATGTGAACCAGATGATAAAACAACTGCTGAACAGATATTGTCAAGAAACCCACTTGCGATGGGATCAAGTCCTCCCTATGATCCTCCTCTGAGGCCACTACACCCCCACTGAATAAACTGGGTATTTCCCTGATGAGATTTTGTTCGGTCAGTACCCCCAATCATAAGGCAACGTAAGGGTGATCTCTGTGAGCTAAGAAAAATTGATCTCGAGAAGACAAATACAGGCTTTAAAAATTGCCACACATGACTTCCATGGCTGAGTACAAGAGAAAGTGCCCATAAGCCTAACAGACCCAATACACTCTTTCAAGCCTGGGGAGTTTGAGTCAAGAAATAAAATCCAACGACACTGGGGCCCATATGGGATGGGCCTCATACTGTAATCTTGTCCACCCTCCTTTCTGTTAAAGCCCCATGAGCCGTGTCTTAGGTCTACCCCAGTTAGCTAAAGCCAACAGCTCGAGGCAAGTGGACCAGACAGCAGGAACCAGACCACCCAAAGCAGCTGATCCTGTGACAAGATCAGGCAGCTAACTACCAGAAACCATAGCCCTGCTCTAATCATCCCGGAAGCTGACCAGTCTATGCACAGTAGCCTGAGGAAACAGCAGCCCGGCTCTGGTCCTTTCAGAAACTCACTAGTTGATGCATGGCCAAAGCTTGAAGATCAACTTAAAATCACAACAACATAAGTTTCTTGTTCTCTTTGTCATAATTCTCCCTTGCTTCTTAGCCTACTTGTCAAAAACATTCAGTCCACCATAGAGACTCTGATACATAGATATACCACCACTTGACTGATGGGCTTAACCAAGTACTAACCTCTGCTCAGTAGGTTGTACTGAGCATGCATCCTCTTGTGACAAAAATTTGATGATAATAATAATGGTAAAGAGGATACTCTCTATTAAAACTTGTTATAAAGAGCCGGGGATTTAGCTCAGTGGTTCCACCACCTGCCTCATAAGCACAAGGACCCGAGTTTGATCTCCGGTACTAAAACAAAACAAAACAAACAAACAAACAAAAAACCAAAAAAACTTGTTATAGAAAGCATGAAAGGGGGGAATGAAGCAGGACTTAAAGAAAAACAAATTTTTCCCAGCCTTGGGCAGTAACCCCTGGATCACCGCCCCCTCTTCCTTCCCCTGTAGCTGTTCTGGTACAGATAAAATTGCCAACTATTTCCTGTGAACAAAGTTTAAGTCTACTTATTCTCATAAGATTCACAAGGCTCTGTCTTCTTTCAAGGCTAAATCACAAACCTGTCTGCCCTTGTCCTGTTTCTGTAAAACTTACTTGCTACATCACTAAAAAAACCAACCCCTTTGACCAAATGTACAAAAATGAACTTTTTTTGTTTGTTTCTCTTCCTTTAGACATTAATCCATTGAGCTGGTGTTCACCTAAAATTAAAATCCCCCTGTTTCCCAGGGGTGTCTCTTGTCTCTAATTCTGTAACACTCCTGTTCATGGACTATGCCATCTTCCAGGATCATTTTTTTTTTAATCCAGTGTTAGGAAAACAAAGAATTCTACTTTTAAGTTTTTCTTTTTCTCCTCATCCCTCATCCTACTCAAGTTCACCAGGCTTATTCACATCTTTGTCCTTGGTGTCTATGGATGAGCCAGCTGCGATGGCTCTTTGCATGCAGATGTATGAGGCCCCATCTGTGGCTGTTGGTTTCAGCCTGGAACAACTGGCAAAGGCAGCTGCTCAAGAGCCTGGCTGTCAGCTCATGCCTTGTAGAGCCCAGGTTTCTTTCATTACTGCACCACAAGTCACCTCAGAAAGAGTTCCCTCCTACAGTGGTTTCTGCCGGTGTTGCTGGGGTGTGGAATAATCATCTTAGAGTTTCTTAGAGGAGCAAGATGAAAGTGAATGTGAGTATCTCCTTTATCTCCTTAGACATCCTTGTCCTGCAACTGCTGGTTGCCTGGACTTTTGGGTTAACCATGCGCAGGGTCCCTGGCTTATTGTTTCAAATTATTCCTTCACCTTAGCAAAATAGGTAATGAGCTTTCCCAAATAACTATCACACCAAGATCTCTCATACCAATTTGCAGTTGTTTTGGGTGCCAGGTTTTGAGACAAAAAAGAATACATTTTGTTTATGTGCTACTCAATTTTCTTACTTAAATGTTACTTTACATAAAAAGTCATTGAGAACAGGAAGTTCAAATAGGATATTTTCAGATAATTTTCTGCACATCCTGGAACCATTCATTCAAGCATTTTCAACTTTTTGAAAGGGAAACTAAAGCAAAAATTCAGTTATTTTTCTATGCTATTTGGAAAATCACATTAACTACCCCCCACCCAAAGACAAAGAGCAGCAGTTTTCCTTCAGTACCTCTAACTTCTTGCTCTTTAAAGAAAAAAATTTCCAAAAAAAAAAAAAGTATTCCCCTTACAATGCAGAATGATGCAAAAAACTACTTAGCTGTCACCTCGTTTTAAAAATTCAAATATCTCTAATAATGAAATGCCAGCAATTGAAGCAAAGCTACCTTGAGCTTTCCAGCACTAAAATACTAATTATCTCCCCATATGAAGCCGGCAAGTTAAAGGGAAATGACTGAATATAGTTGCAAATGCTAGGGGCAAGTTTTGGTTTTGAAATCTCACACCATTTGGCTATTTTGAGTGACTTTCTGTTCCCCATTAGTCACGGAATTTTACATTTAAGCATAAATACTGACATGGCAAGCTACCGAAATTCATTATTGAAAATATAAGAAATAGCTTCTTCCTTGGACAACTGTGTCAAAGCGAGGGGATTAACGAGGAGGGGGGAAGCAAGAAGGAAGCGCAGCTGAGAATCCAGTGGAGAAGACCACGAGGGGAGGGAGGGGAGGATGGGTGACAGGAGAGGGAGAAGGGCGCGGCGGGCTGCTGGGCCGGCGTCCCTTGGCCCTGCGGACTCGCGGGGTGGACCTGTGGGTGTTCTCAGTGGCGGCCCCAGTGGCAGCCACGGCCATCATGGTCCTGCCTACTCTAACGTGGACTCTGGGTGATGTGTCCCATCAGGGAGGCCTCCCGCTGTCCTGGATCCTCGTACACAGAACCAGATGGCTCCGCTGCTGGCCAGAGGAGGGACAGGGAGGGTGGAGGGTGGGAAGGGAAGTGACCTCGGCCGTTGCTTAGAGCCTCTCCTCTGTCTCCTGGACTTGGTAGGCAAGCTCTTCCAGCCCAGACCTGGCTGAGAGCCCTCACACACAGTCAGACCCTGTCTGCTCTCCCAGATCATTGTTTGCAGGCTTTTCTGTGTGCCTTTGCTCTGCGGCCCCACCCTTTAATTTCTGGGCAGAAAACAGCATCTTCCTTCCGGGCTGTCTGTGATACAGGTCCGCGGATGGGTGGGCAGTTCCGGTTGTGCATGCTGAGGATACATTAACCCCCACAGCAGGTGGGGAAAGGGTCTCCAGGTGAGAAACATCTTCCTTTGCAAAGAGTGAGCTGCATTTGGCCAAGCTGAAGTCTGACTCAAAGTTCTCTCTGTCTCTCCCTGTGTCTGTGTCTGTGTCTCTGTCTCCCCCAAACTCACACCCCGGGATGGGTTCTAGAGCATTCACATTGAGCCATGACCTTATTTGTTATTTGGGGGCAGATCTTGCTGAGTCAGCAAGTTGTTCAGGTTAAGCTTGAATTTGGGATCCTTCTGTCTCAGCCTCCCTGAGGGCTGATTACAAGCATGTGCCACCACCCCTGATTTCAAAGCTCCATTTTTATACCCCAAACAATGAAACATCTACAGAAACTTCCAGCGCTACAAATGAACATGGACTGAAAGGGTCATCTCTAACCCCAAATCTCTGGCTCTCCAGACTGCTGCTCGCTGCCCCGGGGGAGCCCCATGACTTACACCGTCTTCCCAAACCATGCCACACAGACACAGACCTAAGTGAGAGCTGTCACGTGCACTGTCTCATCTTGCTCCTTCTCAAAGGTCGAATGCTGTGTCGTGGAGGTTCTCCATCTCAGCTTATACCAACTCTGCATCATTCTTTCCTGTGTCTGTTGTCACATTCTGCTATGCAGAAGTTTCACTTTATCAGGTTCCTGGCCCCTGAGCCCAGGAGTCACTCTGTTGTTCACACATTCAGGATGGGCTGAAATGCACTTGCCATCTTGTAACAGAGTGTGTGCTAAGCTGTAAGGTTTGCAGACTTAAAGGGCAGACTCCAGAGTCAAAACTGCCTGTGTTCCTGTCTTGGCTTTGGCCCTTGCTTACTGAGCTCCTTTATGCTACTTCCTTGCCCTCTCTGTGCCTTAGCTTTCTCATCTCTTAAATGAGGTGCTAGTAACAGCACCTTCTTCACAGGGTGCAGGGAGCCATCCTTATTGCACAGCATTGGCTGAGGGGTAGCCAACAAAATAAATCTAGTTCCTGAGTAACTGGACTGGGACTATTACCATCCTCAGGGCAGGGAGCTGGGCTTCCGCAGGGGCTAATGTGCACCCATAAGGTTAAAGAGGGTCTCTCCCCTTTGGATGAACTATAGGAAGGAAATCCTAGCTGATACATAAAAGGAGTCCATATGCTTGTGTGGGTTTAGGAGGAAGGACCCATTTCTGGATGTCTTTACTGTGACTGCTTAGAAGCGTGTTGGCCCTTTCTCATCCCTCGGGAGGTCACCTACAGAAACGGTCCCCAACGGAAGTGTTGCCAACACAGCTTCTTCTGCAGCTTCGTCCTTCCTCCTCTGTCTTCCCTTTATGGAGAAGGTGGGCGGCTGGAAAAAAGTAGAGGTTGCGGGGGGATTCTTTTTCTTACTCTCTTGGGAACTTTTTTTCTTTCTCTTTCTTTTCTTTATTTTTTTTTGGGGGGGGTAAATGTGCTTTTAAAAGCCAGGGTAAAATAAACATTCACAAGCCAACAGATAAGACCATTCCCTCTGCTTTGATCTTTCTGAGCCAATCTTTGTATTTACATAATGCAAAGTACTTCCAAGTGCACTGCAGGAGAAAGCCCAGCTGTAAAGTTGATCAAGGAGCTTTCTCTGCCCCGTGCTGAATCCTGATGCCCTAAGCCTGAGCTCAGCGCCCTCACAGAGATATAGAACAGACTCCTTCCCTGGTCTCAGAGTAAAAGGCTCCTTCATGAGTAGAAATCAACAACTCACAGTTCCCACACAGCAAAGGATTTACAATATTTAGTAGCATATGCTTTCTTTTAAACATGTGGTTGAGGTGTAACTGTGTTCTCATGGCCCTCGGAGGAGAAATAGGAACAAGTCTGTTACCTTTCCTGAAAACTAAGAATTCTTGAAAATAACTATCTCCTAGAACATGTTTCAAAGAAGGATTTTTGTAAGGGAAGAAAATGCCCTTCTTTTATTTATTTATTTATTTATTTATTTATTTATTTATTTATTTATTTATTTATTTTTTGGTACTGGGGATCAAACTCGGGTCCTTACACTTGCAAGGTAGGCGGCAGAACCACTGAGCTAAATCCCCAGCCCTATTTTTATTTATTTATTTATTTGTTTGTTTGTTTTGAGACAGAGTCTCACTATGTTGTTGAGACTGACCTGGAACTCACTAGGTAGCCCAGACTGGTCTCGAACTCACAGCGATCCTCCTGCCTCAGCCTCCCTCCTGCCTCAGCCTCTGGAGTGCTGGGATTACAGGCATGTGCTACCACACCAGGCCAAAAAAATAAAAAAAATGCCCTTCTTATTGAACTTGGAAAGCTGCATCTTTGTGCAGAGTGGGAGCCAGAAGCCATTGGCCACTGGGAATTCCTTCTGCCTTCCCCATGACGTCCCTGGTTTCGTGCACTGTTTATTACCTCCTTCTGTGGGTAGTGACTTTGTGGCATGATTTATCCTTCCAAAGAAATAATGACATTTAGGCCTATGTGGATGGAAACTATTATGACCTCTATTTCCCTATCCATTGGCTACATTTTTGCTGTTGTTGTTGTTTTATTTTGTGTTTTTAGAGACTGGGTCTCACCCAGGCTAGCCTCAAACTTGTGGTGATCCTCCTGCCTCTGCCTCCTGAGCGCTGAGATTACAGTCATGCTCCATCATGCCCAGCCCCGTTAGCTACATCTGTAGAGGGTATCGCTGTGTTGCCCAGGGGGCCTCACACTCATGCCCTCGTGAGCCCATGGAACTGGCCCTGCAGGCGTGTGACACTACCTACACTCAGTCTTCAGCTACAAATGTTTCAGGTTTAGAAGTATAAAAGTTTAGAAAGAGGGAAGACAGTGATCGACAAAACAAGGAAGAAGAAGAATTGGACCGTAGGGTGGCTGAGTCCTGTTTGGGGAAAGAGGGAAGACAGGCGAATAGGGGAGAAACAGCCTCCATGGCAGGAGGCTCCAGCCCAAACTTGGAACCAAGGTTGCATCCGAGGAGGCCTGCAGGGGGCAGGAATGCTCAGGCCGGGCCACTGACTTCGGGTTTGCGAGGGAACACGGATGGAGCCTGGGGTGATATTCCGCCCGCCTGTCTCACACAGGCCTGTCACATAGAAATACGTACTGCCCAGCCTCTGGGTCATTTGGGTCCAGGGTTCCTGCCTATGGAGATTTTTTTAATTTAAATTTTATTTATTTACTTACTTAGTATGCGCGTGGTGGGGAGTTGGTACGTGCACATAACACATCTTAATTCTTTTTATTTCCCTTTCCCCTCCTCTCCTGCCCCTTCCGGCCCTCCCTCCGCTTCCTGGGCCCCTTCTCATTTATTATCCTTCTTTTATTTTGCTTTTTTATTTATGCATTGGATTTCTCATAAAAGAAAAACCGTGTGGTATTTAAGCTTGTGTGATTTATTTCACTTAACATTATGGTTGCACGAGGCATCAATTTTCCTACTAGTGACTCTAATTTGTATTCTTTGTAGCAGAGTAATGTTCCATTGTGTATAAACACGGTTCATCTGTTGGTGATTTACCTGTAAGAGGCTGTCTGGCTGTGAACATAGATGCATCTGTATCACTGTAATATGATGACTTTAACTCTTTAGGGAGATGCCTGGGAGGGAACAAGCTGGGTTCAATGGAATTTCTGTTTTTAGTTATCTTTGAGGAGTCCTGTAGTTGTACTAGTTTACGCTGCCCGGGTTACTTCATCCCCACAGTTTTACCAGCATTTGTCATTATTTGATTTCTTGGCAGTGGAATCTCAGTGTCGTTTTAACTTGCATTTCTCGAATGGCCAGAGATGCTGGGTATTTTTTCACCTACGTTGGGCGTTTATTAGCCGTTTGTGCTTCTTCTGAGAAGTGTGTATTCATCTCAGTTTCTTGTTTTTTAATTAGGGATTTAATTTGGGGAGTGTATAAATGTGTTGCATTCTTTATATATTCTAGATATTAGTCCTCTGTCTGAGGAATAGCTGACAAAGAAGTGTTTTACCATGCTATAGGGTTATTTCTTCACTCCTGGGGGTTTTATTGCTCTGTTTTGTTTTGTTTTGTTTTTTTGCTGTGCAGAGGTTTTATTTCAATATGATTCTAGTTGTTGATTCTTGATGTTGTGTCTTATGCAATTAGCATTCTATTCAGAAGGTCCTTGCCTGTCTATGTCTCCAAGACTTTCCCTACTCTATCTTCCAGCAGATTGTTTTTGCTTTAATATCTAGGACTTTGAGTCATTTAAATTTTATTTTACCACAGGTTGAGAGATGCGGGTCTAAATCCATTTTTCTGCACGTGGATGTCCAGCTTTCCCAGTGCCATTTGTTAAAGAGACCATCTTTCCTCTGCTGTCTGGAGCTCTGTCCAGACTGACACGCATTCACACTTAAGAGTTAATACACTAGCGTAGGGTACATGTGGGCTTGGGGTGCCAGTGGCTCTGCATCGCTGCTCTCTGCCTGGCACTCTGGGGCCTTGGGTGGGTCGCCCCCTCGACCTCTCCTAGTCCTACGAGCTACAAAGCTCTAAAATGAGACCAGTAGACAAAGCTGTGTCCAGCCTCCGTCCCACCAACCCCATACCAGCTCTGACAGCTTTGACCCTTCAAGTAACGGAAGGGATCAAAAGGAAAGATAGAGCTGAACAGCGGGCGGTGGTCTTGGGTTGTCTCCTAAAAGGCCTTGCTATGCACGCCTGGAGCTGGCTCTGCTCAAAACTAGAACTGCTGGAGCCAGGTATGGCCATGCCCACCTGTAACCCCAGCACTCAGGAGGCTGAGGCAGGAGGATCATCACAAGTTCCAGGCAGCCTGGACTGATAATGAGTTCAATGCCCCCTAAGCTACATAGCAAGACCCTGTCTCAAAAACAATTTAAAAGAACTAGAACTGCTAGAGATGCTGGCTCTTCATGACACCCTGGAGACAGAAAGGGTGCAGACCAGTCCGTTCTGCTGTGCACCTTACTTCTCAGGCCACTCCGGGTAGGCCCGCCTGCCCCTGCGGCAGCTCCACTCCCAAGTTCTCTCAAGGTCGGCCCCAGCTGGGCTCAGCCCTTTCCTGCCCCCCCCCACGGTGATAGGGATGAGGCACCGCCCATCTGCACAAGACGGGCGTTGAGTGACTGCTCTGGCTCCATACCTGCTCTCTGCAATCTCTTTTCCACTCCACAGCCAGATATAAATAGCAGCCACTGCCAAAATCCACACCCAGCTCCCTTTTTTTCTGCCTCCGGGCAGCGTGGTCACTTCTCAGTTCCCCGCCTCCCCCACACTCCCACACCCTTTCTTGCTCTGTCCACAGGCCCTCTCCCTATCCCTCATCTGATCACTCCTCCTCACCCCCACAGAAGTTTCCAGAGCCACTTTCACAGGGAAACTTTCCCTATGTCCTCACTCACCACTACTTTCCAAGCGCACTCATGCCTTACGACTTCCTGCCCTTAGGAGAAGTAGAAAAACCATTTGTATTCTAGGAATCAACAGGGGTTTGTCCCTTCTGAGATCAGGGACTGTTTTGTTCACCATGATGTCCTCATCCAACTGCTGGGCAGATAATAAATGCTCCAAATGTACAATCTTGGTATATTTAATGAATGGATGGGTGACTTTCTGGATTTCTTCCGTTGTAGCCAAGACCACACCATCCCGATGAGCAGAGATGAGCACACAGCACTGCATCTCAGGTGCCTGAGGTCACCCACAGATGTTACCCCGATTTTTGGCCTTTTTCCCGAAGCCCCACCCCTTCCTCTTCAGCGACTCATTTTCCTTCCCCTGTCCTGGTTGGTGTGTGAAGACGGGCCTGTGGGGAAGCCGTCCTTTGGGAAAGTGATTAAGATCTGTTCTTCCATTGTACTTGGGGCCTAACAGCCTGTGTGCCTGTAAGGAGCAAAAATGTAAGTGTATTTCTGCTGTATTTTTGAAGTAGCTACACAAATACGGGAGCAGTGGCCTTGATGGCTCCTCTCTGTTAGCTGCAAGGAGCACAGCGCCCTGCAAATAGGCATGCGGGGAGGGTTTGCTGCTGCTCTGATGCCCCTGCAGGGGACGGAGGCTAAGACTTGAAAGCCGAGGAGCCAGTCATGCAAAGATCTGGCCTCAGAGTGCTGGGGGAAGGAGCAGCAAGGGGGAGGTCATAGGGTGGAAGCGTTCTGGAAAGATCAGAGGGTGAAGCAGCAGGCCAGAAGGCTGGTGGTGCAGGGCCTTGAAATGATGCTACAGTTTGGGTTTTGATCAAGTGTGGTCCGAGGCGATTAGAGGTTTTTAATCAGGAAACCAAAGGATCAGATGTATGTGTCTAGAATATTCTGGCCAAGGACTGGAGAATAGTTTGTAAGGGGAGAGGGAAAGAATGGTGTGAAGAGATCACTTAGAGGCCAGGTGACCTCGGGCAAGTGGTTAGATCTCCCCGAGCTTCAGTGTCCTTATCTGTAAAGTGAGACTAAGAAAGCCTTCATCAGAAGCTTCTAAGAATTCATGGTGTAATGATGTCAGCACATCCAACATAAAACAGCATCCCATTCAGTATAGTTCACAGTTTTCTCTCCTTTCTACATGAGAATGACCCCCAAGAATTCACACAAGTGCTTTATCCTTCTGTAGTAAACTTTGATGGTCTTGGCTGTTAAAATCTGGGGACACTGTGGACTGGTTGCTTGTGGTGTCCTGACACGCTCCCTGCTGACTCTAACAAGGCGTCACATATATTGTGGCGGCCACACTTGAAAGTTTGTTTACCTTTGCTGGAAGCTCACATTCTGGGCAGACAGGGCAGCGGTGGTGCAGGCAGAAGCCTGTAAGTAAACCACACGTGAGACTGTGCTGTCCACAGTGGACGGCTGTGGGTGCCCAGTGGGGTCAGCGACCATGAGAGCCATTGTTCTCCAGGAAAAAAAATCTCTGCTTTCACAGTGGACAAATCCACCAGGAAGCCTCTGCCGTCTGGACTCTGCCGAGCAGCTGCACTGTTGACAGACATGCACTGTCTGCCTGCGAGATTGCTGCAGGTGTGTTTCAGGGAGGCTCTCGTTCCTGAGAGACTGCTTTGAGCGTGTTGCACAGATATTGTGGATGGCTGGAGTGTGTGTGTGCGTGTGTGTGTGTGTGTGTGTGTGTGTGTGTGTGTGTGATTCTTTAATTTTTTGAGGAGCTAGGAATGAAACGTAAGGCTTTGTACCTGCTGGACAAGGGCTTAACCACTGAGCTACATCCCCAGCCCTAAAGTGTAATGTTGGAAAAGGTAAAATCATGACTACCCTGCAAATATAAAATGAGCTCATGCTAAGGATTTTAGCCAGTTCATTAATTAATGAGCAAATCATAAAGATGTCAAACCCATGTCAAAAGTCCTTGAGGAGTATATGTTCATAAGTAATTTGGAGATAACTTGTAGCTAGGGGCATCCAGCCCTCGACTCTGTCTATCCATCGGCTCCTAGGTCAGTGGTGGTGAAACTATGGTGCGTGTGCCAATTGTCCTAGGTGCTGCGCTCTGGGGTGCAGCTGAAATCAAGGAAGTGCTGGACCCTGGTGCTTGCTCTGTAGTGGGAAACAGACACCGAATGGTGAAGGTCCACTCCGTGACTTAATGCAAATGTGATGAGCCTGGATCTGGAAAGATACTGATGCAGGACGGGTGAGTGAGGACCAGCTTTTTGGGGAAGGTGTCAGGATGAGTCTAGAAAGATGTGTGGGATTTTACTGGGTGAAAATCCGCTGCCCATTGTGAGACAGAGGAAAGAGCATGTATGAAGGATCAAACTCCGCAACGTGATGGCGCTTGGAGGGGGCCTATGAGGAAATGAGACCCATGAAGCCAGAAGTGTGAGCAGGAGCAAACCACACAGGGTTTTGCAGGTTTGGACAGAGTCTGTCGTCATCCAGAGGGAACTGGGGAGCCACTGAAGGGGAGCAGAGAGCGGAGTGCATGATTAAACCCCATGTTTCTGAAAACTCGAGTCCTGGGATTGTGCTGTACATAGCAATACATGTTTGCTGGCTTGGGAGAAATACCTGGCACTAAGAAGGCAGTGGAAGTCTAGTAACTCAACTAGTTGTCTGCTACTCCGTCTCGTAAACTGTCTGGACTCACAAGTGAAAGCTCCACATCGTCCCTGGGTTGATTTCTGGTTCACCATGGAGGAGGAAGGAGCTCTCTTCATGCAGGGAGCGGCACTTCATGATACACATGCCCACAACTCTTCAGGATGTTTTATCTCTCTGTAGATACCGGACAAAGTGGAGCACTGCAGGGAGGTGACCGGCTTCCCAAGCTGCACAAAAATCTCCCACTTCTAGGGCAGGGGGCCAAAACTGATTCTGCTGTTTGATTGGGTTCAGTATTTCCAAGAATGAGTTAAAGAACATTGCACTTTTCCTTGGCAAAGATTTTTCAAACAAATGTACCATCCAAAAAAGAGCTAATGTCCAGGTAGGTTAAGGTGCAAGGAAACAGGCAGGCTCTTCCACGGGGCAGGAACTGTAAATTGATTTAAATCTTGTGCGGGCATTTGTGGCAGCAAAGGAAAGGCCCAAAGGCTTTGCTCTGCCAACTCCTGATGGAGAAATTTATCTATGGATGCAAATGAGGGGAGTGTCTCAGCTTTGTAATCACTAGAATGAGCTGAAATGTCCAAAACCTTGGCACTGTTGAAGAGGACACTGTGTGTTGCTAAGATAAAATACCTCACTTGCCCAGCTTAGAGGAGGAGAGGCCTATTGTGGCTCATGTTTTCAGAGGTTTCCCTCTCTAGTTGGTGGGCTCCGGGTAGACGAGGCCCGGCCGAAGCTTGCTTCCCAGCAGGTAGGAAGAAGCAAGAGAAAGTTATTGGGACAGGAAGAGCTGGAGGCAGGAGGCGCCCTTCAAAGGAAACGCCCAACACCACCTGCTTCCTCCAGCTGGGCCCACCTTCTAAGAACCATTCAGCTATGGAGGGCGGGAAGGATCATTACTTTAAAGTTAGACAAGCACATCACCCTCATGCAATTGCAGTGGAAAGTTTGGGTAAGGAGGAGGTTCAACAGCTGTCTCTGGCATGGCAGCCAGGTGTTTTTTGTTTGTTTGTTTTGCTTTTTGGTTGTTTTTTTTTTAAGGAGGTTGTCTGGGTTACTGAAAAAAAATTGAAGAATTAGGGAGACTGAGGTTTTGTTTGTTTTTCGGTACCAGGGATAAAACTCAGGACCTTCTGCTTGCAAGGCAGGAGCGGTGCCACTGAGCTAAATCCCCAGCCCTGAGACTGGGTTTTCAATCTGGCTATGTAGCCATAAACAAGCCACTAGCTCCCTGATTCTTCCGTCACTCACTGATTTATGTGCACACATGTGTACAGGTGTATGTGTATATGATCAGCCATTTAATTCTCATAATAATCCTATGAAGTAGTATTACTCTTATTCCCATTTTACAGGTGAGGGAATTAAGGCTTGGAGGGAGTAAGTAGTGTGTTTGAGGGTAGCTAAAACCTTAACCCATAATGTACTGTACGAAGGATTTCAACCCAAGTATGCGCTATGCTACCCTCAACTGTATAACTACAAGGGTCATAGCTTCCACAAGTGTGAAAAGGAGTATTAGGCTGCTGGACCTGGGTAAGAGGTGCAGATAAACCTTCCCTGAGGATGTGGCCCCGAGGGTGGGAAGGAACAGGGGCGAAAGGAAGTAGCAGCCATGCGTGCCTGGGTTTCTGCTTGGCGTTGCTGTAGCAGACTGCGGACAGGGTTAGTATCTGCAAATTCTCTTTCCCTCCCAGCCCCAGACACTCCTGGCCAGAGCACTTTACAACAACCGCCCCGACTGCTCCGACGAGCTGGCTTTCTCCAGAGGGGACATCCTGACCATTCTTGACCAAGACGTGCCTGAAAGCGAGGGCTGGTGGAAGTGTCTGCTTCATGGCAGGCAAGGCCTGGCCCCAGCCAACCGCCTCGAGGTCCTCACGGAGGGCCCTGAAGACGGGTCACCCCCGGCCAGTGCGGAGGAGACCTACCAGGTGCCCGCCACGCTCCACTGCGCACCGCTGGGACCCGTGTATGAGCCGATGAAGGGCTGGGTGGAGAGGTCCCCGCCCCCCACTACCCAGGTCTACGAGTTCCCGGACCCACCTTCCAGAGCCAGAATCGTCAGCGAAAAGACTCTGAGCTTTCCAAATCAGGTAAGTGCACCTCCAAAGGAAAGGAAAATATGCTGCCCATCAGACTGAACCCGCAAGGGGGAACACTGATGACTGGTGGCCCAGGTGCGGAGCTTTGGGGCTCGGCCCACCCGTGACTGCCCAGCTCTGTGAGACTGGCCACAGCGGGCAGCACGCCACAGGCTGAGTCCGTTTGTGCACTGTAAGAGAGCACGGGGGCCCCTTCATGCTGTGAAGGTCACTAGGGCCCTTAGTGACCAATGTTGGGGTTGGATTCCTTTGTGCCAAGGCAAGAAGTTACTCATGACATTTAAGACGTGTGTGAGTGTGTGAGTGCATGTCAGAGGTACCGATAAATGTTGGTGATCACCACAGTGAGCTACTCTGCAATTGTTTTGTAAAAAAAAAAAAAAAGGGTATTTATTTATAAGGGGGAAGAAGGAGCCACCAAATCAAAGACCAAATGAACAAAAATTCAAAAACACAGTGTGCATGTATGTGCGCATGGCCTTGCACAGAAAGGGCTGGAGGAACCCATGCCAGATGCAGGGCCTTAGGAAGTAGCACAGGTGAAGGAAGGCTGGCCGCAGGGACCAGGCCTCACACAAAGTAGGTCCTTGATAGGCATGTCGCAAATAGATTAGGAAGTTGACGTCTGTGGTCTGTGGAATGCATATAAAATCTACAGTTTTTATAATACTGTTTAAAAAAACAGAAAAAGGAGCTCTTAGTAAAGGCAAAATGAAAGCTTTTTTTTTTTACGAAAATAAGGAATTAAGAGGAGGAGAAAAGTGACACATTGCTTTCCCCAAGCCTTGGTGCTTGTGAAGCGTTAGGAATGCATAGTAGACCAGCAGGGCTCAGTCCCTTGAGCATTTCCCACCACCACAGACTCTGCTTTGAGCCCAAGTGACACAGCCCACCCGGCCACAGCCCTGATAGAAGTCTCGTGGGGCCTGTGTCAAGGGGTGGGGGGAAGGCTGCTGCCCCAGTGTGTGAGGTGTGATTTAAAAATACAGTCATGCTTGCATTTTAAAAATTGCATTATAGTAAAAGATACATTGCCACTAATCCCTTCAAAATACTCCCTTTCATTTCGCACACGCGAACCCTATCATTATGGCTATTTTCCGAAGCAGTTCTGGAAGTCTTCTTTTGTATCTTTACAAAGTATGATTAAAAAAACAAACAAACAAACATGGCGAATGCCGCTGCTGCCACTGCTGCGTGCCATCCAAGGGAAAGGCAGGCTTTTAAAAATGTTACAGTGTGTATTCATCTTATTTACCCAGCGTGGCAACATTCTATTTCTGGCTTTTCCCCAAAGTCAAAATGATCATGAGAGGTAAACATTTTTAATTGATTCAGAACATCAAAGCAGCCAAAACAATGTAAAGGAAGACACTGAAGAAAGAGAACTTCCAGAACTGTTTCAGAAAATAGCAAGGATGAAGGGATCAATGTGCTTGAAGTGTATTTGGAGGGGGCTTCATGGCAATGTGTCTTTTATTGTAATAATTTTTTTAAATGCAAACATTCATCATATTTTTTCGATCACCCCTCATCCATGCAGTGGAGACCCCAGGAATAAGCTGCCCACTTCTCAGGCCTCCCCCCAGCAGCTGGAAGGTGTTGATTCCTTCAAAAAGATTTTGAAGAGTTCCGATTTTCTAACTCTCTGGGTTGCAAGGCATAGAATCAGACAGCTGTTACACGGAACAGCTGCCAACATGCAAGCACTGGCTCCAGGCACCAGGAGGAAGAAGCCTCCAGGCCGGCCGGGCCTCCACTAGCAGCCCACGGGGCAGACCCTACCTCACTCCTCTGGAACAGTTGGCCCGCTCTCCCCCTGGCATCTCAGCTGCGGTCAGAGCAGCTGCCTCTGTGCGGGGACCTGGTGGTGTCTCCTCTAAGAACAAGCGATACTAGCTGAAGTTGGCTGAGCATCAGTGCCAATTCCCCCTTTCCCTAAAGACAAAGGGAACGTGGTGTCAGCCAGGCATCCCCAGCACTCCGCACAGTACTGGCCCCTGAGGCATTTAGTAAAATGTGGCTGCATGAATGACACGAGCCACCAGGCTTCAGAAACTCAGACTCCCCTGCCAGCTGCTGAGTGGGTGAAGGGAAGGATGAGGGTACTGTGCGGGGGGCGGGCACAGCAAGACCCAGAGGGCCTCTGCTGGAAGATCTGTCCTGACCAAAGCACGGCAGTCCTCACCTGGACCCCTGCGGGTACCAAGAGGAACTTCAGCTTCCAAAGGGGAATTCGGGGCCCCTGCGTGGGGGTCTGAGGTTGCCACGGTAAAACACCCGGGGAACTTTCCTGCCTGGTTTTCCTTTCTTAAGTTCCCTCCTTGTCTTCCCAAACTACATTTCTTCCCCTTGCCTTTCCTTTCTTTTCCTTTCTCTTCCTTTGAGGGCCCAGCCCCGGTTTCCTTGGCTTTGGGATAAGCCACTGTCACTCTGGAGCACTGAGAAGGAACGTCTGGACACCCTCTGTGCATCTCTTTCCTCCTCTCTGTCAGGGGGTTGGACTTATCATTTCTCAGATCACCCCCAATTGCACCTTATCATGATTCTAAATAACTCCACATCTCCCCCAGCTTTAAAGAGCAGGGAGCTAGGTGTAGTAGAATAGTTAATAATCAGCTAAGAATGTTCTCTGGCCACAGAAAAGGAAGTCATCACCTATGTGCTCAGGTGAGCTGACATTTAATCCAAGTCTGCCAGTGCTCAGGAAATACAATCGAGCAGATGTGATCACTGATAGAATCAGGAAAGTCCCAGCCCCTGGCTTCAGCCGCTTTCTGGTGGAGCGCCCACAGGCTCGGCCCAGAGAGCGACTCTTCACAGCCTCCTTTTACAGTTGATCTCTGTACTTACAGACTGGCTCCAAACAAAAAACCGAGATCATGGGAACACATGGCTTTCCCCAAGTTGTCCTAAGAAAAGCATCTATGTGTCAGATGTCCCTATAGCTGACCTCTGTGGACCTATGGATTAGAGAGATTTTCCATTTTTGCAGATGAGGAAACTGATCCTGGGACAGGACAGGAAGCTGCCCATCCAGGCTCAGGCAGCTGTGGCCACAGAGCTGGGACTAAAGCTCCCCAGTTGGATCCGTCTGCCTCACCCCAGAGAGAGCTCTCCCCTCACCATCTCGGGCTGCCCCTCATCTCCTTCCCTTTGCTGTGGCTTAAGCTTTTCTCTCTATGGAGGTTTTTGTTGAAGTCTCGCCTTCAGATCCGAAGGGTGCAGCTCAGCTGCTAGTATCAATCAAAAAAGGAAACAAGTCTGGGATGCAGCTGAGTGGGAGAGTGCTTGCCTAGTTCGTGGAAAGCCCCAGGTTCAATCCCTAGCACCATAAATAAAACATAAAACCAGCCCTGTGTGGCACCCCCATGCCTGCAACTTTCTCTATTACTTCCCCCCGGGGTAACCACTATCCTGAGCTTTGTTTTGCCTTTATGTCTACTTCCTTAATACAATATGTAGGCCTGATTTAAAAGAAAATAGAGCACATAAAGAACATGTTGGATTTTGGTTTCACTTCTAAGGGGGACTTTGGTATTTCAAGTGTAAAGAGCTAGGTTTCCTGGTGAAGTCACCATTGGACCCGATAGTTCCTAAACCAGAATTTCTTCTGTCTCCCTAAACCTTTCAAAACCACATTTCTCAGACATGTTCCTTAATTCACCGATACCTGGAACCTACATTTTCCAAGAAACTGGGTATTTTTGCAGTGGCGTCTTCCTATCTGACATGTCATTGGCAGGAAAGTCCCTTGGCCCCCTGGTGGTGCTTCTACCTGCACACGTGGTCCACAAAGCCAGCCACATAAACAAAGTGGGCCTGAAGGCACCGGCGAGTAACAGGCAAGGGGGCATCGCTGGAAAGGTTCTTCGGTGAGAGCTGGGTGTGTTGGGATAGGTGGAGCCCGGAGCGGGCAGACGAGGAGGAGAGGGGCAATGGGTAAGGACGCTCTTGCCTGGCTCCCAGGCCTGGATGGTCCGTGGCTTCTTAGGCTGTTGAACAGCTTGGGTTTAAGTAAAAATCCAGTGGGGACCATTGGTGAATCCACACTGGCCCAATCAGCCTGAGACCACCCAGTAGAGAGCTAGGGTTATAGCTTGTAATGAGGAAGACGGCAGGCCAGAGAACCCAGAAACAACCCACAAACAAGAAAAAGTAGCCTCCTTGTGGAACTGGGGGAAAGATGGGGTTCGGGTGAGATGTGATAGGAAGTGAACCAGGATAATAGGCTCCAAGTGGTCAGCTCCAGCCTGAGTGCGAGGTCCCCTCTTGGGCACCACACAGCAGAGACAGGTAGAATGCCGGCCTGTGTCCCCTTCCTGCAGAGCTCTGCCTGGAAGTCTCTGCTGCCCCTGCCCATGACTCAGGTCCTCCGGGCACTAGTGGGTTGTTGCCTGTCTAATGCCAGGATTTCAGAGAGCAGCGCTTCCCAGATCCTGTTTCTTTGTAAAGAAGGGAAAAAAAAAGCAGCTGTCACTCAAGGAAGGAGTCTGTTTTGACACTTGACAGCTGCACTGTGTCCTCGGGAGACGTGCGCGTCCTGTGGGCTTTGCAGCTGCTTTAGCTGCACCTGTGACTCCAGCATGCTGGACAACCGAACGGGTTTTTATACATCAAACTAGATTTTACTGTCCTGAGGTGGACACACTCACCAAAAATGAACAAATAAATGCCAGCACTTAACATGTGCACCCCAGCACTAGGTTTTAGGGACATCAAGATGAACGAGGGACCCTGGCCTTGTCCTCATTGAATTCTGACTTCCCTCCTGATCCAGCTTGGGAATCCCCCACTCAGTGACAGGCTCCTTGGGACCCAGGCTGGAGGCACGCTTTTCCCTTCCTAGGCTCTCAGGAACTTCAGCTTTTCCTCTCTTCCAGCCCTGTCTTGAGTCCCAGCCCGTGTCCTCGATGTGCCCGCATCTATTTCCTTCCCCTGTAGACTGAGCCCCCATCAGCCAGCATCACTACCCTATTGAAAAACATCACCCACTGCCAGGCCTCTCCTAGACACGATCTGATTCAAAAGGTCTGAAGTAGGCCCGGATTCTTTTGTGGTTCACCAGAGAATTCAGGCCTTCAATCCGAGGTGGAAGCCACCACCCTGTAGCATGCAGAACAGTCCCTGGTTTAGAGCTGACAGCAATGAGCTCTAAATGGTTATCTGGAGCCCCACATTCCCTCTGCAGGCACAGACTCTGTGGCAGCAGCTTTAACAATAACGGACCAAGTACTCCTACTGTCAGTGTAAATCCTGAGCTCCTTAGCTGACTCCCCGCTCCTCCTCTCCTCCCCTTGCCTACTCCCCTCTGTTGCTTTCATCCACTCGTCACCAAGGTCTCTTCGCCTCCCGCTCAGGACCTCAAGAGCTGTCACCCGTGATTCCTCCCATCACCTCTGACTCCCCACTGGTGATCGCCCCAAGTGGCACCCGTTTCCATGGGCCTGCTTCCCCTCGACCTGCTGAGCCCCTCCAGGTACCCGAAGACAGCCAGTGCTGCTTGTGAGGCGGGCAGCCACAGCCTCAGCATCACCGGGTGAATGCACCAACGACCCCGGGCTGGACTTCTCTCACAGTCACCAAGCAAGCTCACTTCCCCTGCAGGTTCTTGGGGCCTTCAGCTCTCAGAGGTTCGCCAGATGCGGGGCCCAAGACCCTGCACTCTGACTGCTTCCCAGGTGAGACAGAGACAGGCAGCTGTGGTCCACCTCTGAGGAAGGCCGCCTTCCCACCAGCCGGCCCCAGGCTCCAGCATGAAGGATCTGCCTCCAGAGGTGCTGGGCACACCCTCTCCAGCATCCGACAAGCTGTCTTTGCGTCAGAGACATAACTCAGAATGTAGTGATGATAATGACCATGACACTGTCTTTCCCCTGGCCCTTCTGTTCCTCCCAGACCCTCTTCGAGCTTCCCAGACCTACGACAGCCACAACAACAGCCCTGCCTTCCCAGGTGTATGACGTGCCTGCCCACAGCCGGCCCTCCTTGGCCCTTAACGTGAGTCTGATCCAGCCACCCTGCCCCCATCTGGCCTCTGTGCCAGGAACCTGGGATGGGGGTGTCACGCGGACATCACATTTCAGCTCACTGAGGTCTTCAGGGGCCTCAGTTTGCTCTAACTCCAAAGACACCCCACCCAGATGCCAGCTGCACAGCCAAGCTCCGCAGAACAGTGGCGACTGAAGTTCTGCGTGGTTGTGGAGTTGTACTTTTCACGTGCAATAGAAGGGCCAGGGATGTAGCTCAGTGGTGTCGCGCCTGCCTCCCAAGTGCAAGGTCCTGAGTTTGATCCCCAGTACCAGAAAAGAAAAAAGCAAACAGGGCCGAGGATTTAGCTCAGTGGTGGTTCCACCACCTGCCTTGCAAGCGCAAGAACCCAAGTTCGATCCCTGGTACCGGAAAAAAAAAAAAAAAAGCATATGTAATAGATATTTCATTTTACATATATGTATGTATATATTATGCATGCATTCTTGCACTTTTTAAAAAAATCTTTTGGGGGAGCATTGCTAAAGATGGAACCCAAGTGCTTTATACTGAGCTACATCCCCAGCCCCCAAAAATAACATATTAAGGGTGGGCATTATAATCTTAGCATTGGTTATCGCTGATAGCCCAACAGTTACTATCTCTGTTTTAGGGTTGGTTATTTTTTTTCTAAACTTACTTGTACATAACTGGAACATCAAATTTTTTTAAATGTGCTTCACGAAGTGAAAAATAACTTCAATGGGGAGAGGTGGCGCACGCCTATAATCCCAGTACTCAGGAGGCCGAGGCAGGAGGATCACTGTGAGTTTGAGGCCATCCTGGGCTGGATGGTGACTTTAAGGCCAGCCTAAATTACATAGTGAGATCCTGTCCCAATTAAAAACAACAACAACAAAAACTTCACTCTTTTTTTTTAAGATGCTGGAGATTGAACCCTTGGCTTTTGTACTGAACTATATCCCCAACGCTTTTAATGCTGTTGATGTAAGACACTACATTACTAAATGTCACACTACATTACTAAATTGCCCAGGCTAGGCTGGAACATGTGATCCTCCTGCCTCAGCCTCCCAAAGTGCTGGGATTACAGGCCTGTACCACCAGGCCCAACTCTTCACTCCTTCCTTAGTTTTCAGCCTCCACCATCGCAAGTGGGAGCCCTGTGGGAGCTGCCCCAGGCCTGCTGCCTGGCCCCTCCTCAGAGGTCCTGTGGTCTCAGACCTCAGCCACAAGCATCAAGGCCTTCAACGCTTCCGTGTGACTCTGTGCAGCTGGGGCTGAGACCACAGCAGTCGTGTCAATAGAACTCACACAGCTCTCTGACTTCCTGGTCACTCGGGTCCAAAGAAGTCACTTTAGCCTCCCTAGTCTCCAGGGAGGAGATGCAACATCCAGGTGAAAAGCAACCTCTCCGCTCATGTCAGGCTGGAGCCCCTGCCTTGCCTGGCTTGGTCCTGCTTATGCAACCTGGGATCCGGAAGTGTGAGCTCAGGATGCACTGGGATCTCTGCAGCTCCCCATGGAAAGCTGGCACAGAGACCTCCTGGCAGGGTTTCTGACTGGGGTGGGGAGAGGGGCCCCACTCACCTGGTTTCCTGGGAGCAGGTGCAGGGCTGGAGGGTGGCAGTGGGTCAAGCTGACTCCTGCTCCTCTGGACTGTCCCCTGCCTCCTCACTGAGCACAGTTTTCCTGCAAGTTCCACCTGGAGGTCAGTGTTCCTGCTGTGCCTGTCTTCTTCCCTCGCTCCAAACAGGAAGGTCGCCTCCAGTGTGTCCTCCCGAGGGTCCCTCATCCATCTGCTGGCCTTGCTCAGCCCTGTGGCCCTTGCCAGGTCCACAGAAAACACACCTCCTCCCTTCACTGTGAGAGACTCCGGGAGCACCGGTGGCTGCCTTGTGTAGCTGGCCTCCCTCACCTCACCCTGAGCCTGGCCCCGTCGTGCCCCGTCTTCATTTAAAATTCTGATCATTTGTTCATCATCATGTTTGCATTAATTATGACTTTTTAAAATATCACCTGGATGTATGTAGTTTCATTGCCTTCCAAATGCTGTGCCCTCGGTGAGGGCTTCGCTTCTGTCACTCTGGTCCCGATCCCGGCACAGGCCCCTGCACTGTTTGGCCATCAGCCTCTCCCCTCCCACCCCAGCCAGCGCCCACACTCAGGGCACATGGCTCGAGTCACCAAAGGCTCCCTCTGGAGCCCTCAATGCCTTATTTGAAGGGCAGGGACCCCCTCCCCCAGCCAAGGGGAGTCCATGGGATATTCAGAGCCTAATAAACCCCACTGAGGCCCAGCTCTTTCTCTTGCTTTTTTTTTTTTCATTAAAGCTGTTTTGGTGCTGTGTCACTTTGCTTTGAAACTTGGATCTTTTTTCTCACATCCTAATATACGTGTTTTCTGATTGCTGTGAGATAGATGGATATTATAATCTATATTATAATGTATGTATTTCAAGTTACTGAAGGAAAGTGACACTGTAGGAACATGACAATCAGGGTCTCCACAAGCACAGTGCCTGACACTTAATAGGTCCTCAGTATGACATATATTTGTCCAAAAGTCACCCGGAGCCTCTTTTTATTGCTCTCAGTACTGTATGCATACAGTGCCACCTGGCTGAGTGTTTAGTAGGTAATAGGCACTTGATAGACATTTTTAGGATGAATACAAGAGTGATAAACATAGGATAATTTCTGTTGAGAGAAACAAATGAAAAGGAAGATGCCAGGGCCATTTTTCCTTCTGGCTTCGTTGGTTCTTAAGGCTGATTCCTTTAAGAGGAGCTGTCAGGGAAACACAGGCAGCTGCACCTTAGTGCTCCATGGCTTTTCCCACCTTTGAAGCAGGACTCCTTTAAAGCACCAAGCCTTTTGCCGAATGTACACTCAGCGCAGCGTGGAGACTCCCCCCGGAAGAGCAGCTTGACTGAACCCCGAATTGTTCAGGGATTTGTCTTTCTTTGGAAAAAAGCACTGGGGTGTGGAGAGTTCGTGACGGTAGCCATTAGGAAGGAAGAGTCTAAGTATCCTCTTCTATGTCCTTCCCTAGCAGCCAGCGAAACACCGGCTATACGATATACCAAGCAGCTTCCACAAGGCAGCCCTGCAGCTCCCGGCCGGACAAGCAAGTGTGAGTATGAGATTCGATGCTATGAAAACTAAATGTCCACTGGGAAATGTCATCGTCTTGGTGTGTTAGTCAGCTCTCCGTCGCTGGGACAAAGTACCTGAAACAAACAACTTGTAAGGAGGAAACGTTTATCTGGCACTTGGTTTCAGACGTTTCAGTCCATGGTAGGTTAGTCCATGGCTTTTGGGCCTGTGGCGGTGCAGGATATACTGGCAGGAGTGCATAGTGGAGCAAGGGTATTCACGTCACGGTGGCCAGTTTGGGACCGGGGTCCT
This sequence comes from Fukomys damarensis, assembly GCF_012274545.1. Taxonomy (NCBI): domain Eukaryota; kingdom Metazoa; phylum Chordata; class Mammalia; order Rodentia; family Bathyergidae; genus Fukomys; species Fukomys damarensis. Next base: position 6,164,644 of record NW_022900934.1, on the reverse strand, counting down.
GATACCCCCTTCCAGGGCACCTCTGATGGCATCACTTCATTCAACCAGAACCTCTTAATGACTCCATCACCTCCTGACCAGCATCAGGAGCTGGAGACCAAGGACTCCACAAGGGAGGCTTTCAGAGACATTTCGGGTCTAAACCATAAAGCTCAATCAAAAACAGAACACAAATTGCTCTTGACAAAGTCTCACATTGGAGGCACCATCCCCAAATGCACTGGGGTTTATGCACAGGGTTGGGCATGTGGTGTGACAAGTCTTTGAACTTCTCCGTGCTTCCGTTTCTTTGTTTGTTTGTTTGTTTGTTTGTTTTGAGACAGGGTCTCACTACGTAGTTGAGACTGACCTGGAATTCACTCTGTAGCCCAGGCTGGTCTCGAACTCACAGCGATCCTCCTGCCTCAGCCTCCCAAGTGCTGGGATTACAGGCGTGCGCCACCGTGCCCAGCACTAACGTATGCTTTGACTTGGATGCAGGCTTCACCTGCAGTCTGCACCATCCACATGCCTCATTCGATTCTAGCACGTGTGCTATGGACATGCTCGCATCTAAGGTTACTGGGGGAAGCCTTACCAGAGAGGCAGCACTTCAGTGTAATGAGCGGTGTACAGGAGTTTGTTAGCTGGAAAGGAAGGGGTTGGAAGGGCAGTTAGGGCAAAGGAACCAGTTTGGGGGAAAAAAAAAAGTGGAATTCTGAGTCCGGTGGGTGATAAACAGCCTGAGTAGACACTGTAAGCATGGCAGGGATGGGATGGTAGGAGTGGAGAGAAAGGGGGCTCAAAGCCATGTGGAGACAGCCTGGAGGGGCCTTGACAGGTAATAGCACTGGGGAGCCATGGAAGGAACCTGAGCAGGGGGGCAACAGACTTTAATGAGTCACTCAAATACTCTTTTTTTTTTTTCCTTATTGTACTGGGGATTGAATCCAGGCCTTCGCACTGAGCAACACCCCAGCCCCTCTCCCCAACCTTTATTTTATTTTATTTTATTTTATTTATTTGTTTGTTTGTTTGTTTTTGTAATTTTGAGACAGGGTCTCTAAGTTACTAAGTTGCCCAGGCTGGGTTTGAACTTCCAAACCTCCCGTCTCAGGCTCCCAGAGGGTGGGGTTACAGGCATGTGCCACATGCTCAGGTCAAACCTTCTTTTTATGGCTACTACTCTGAGACAACTTTGTGTGATTCCTACACAGGGCCAGAGCGTTCCCCCGACGCCTGCGCTGGACTTCGGAAGAGGTGGCTACAATACATCACCAGCCCCTCAGAATTCAGGATGGATTTACGACATGCCAGCGCCTCTGGGAAAGGCCAGGGTCAGAAATTCAGCTCCAGCTGGCTCCACGGAAGACACAACGCCAAACACTGTCCCCAGTTCGGCAGCCATTGCTGTCAGCCCCCTGAGCAGCAGAGACCAGGCCCTCCATCCACAGCCGTGTGACAGTGTGCCCACGAAGAAAAAGCTCAGCCTCCCAGAAGTGCCTCCCTCCACCTTCCCAGCACCTCAGGACACAGTCCCTTTGGATGCAGGCATCAGCTACAGGGTGCCTTCGAGCTTTCTGATTCCCCGAGTGGAGCAGCAGAACACCAAGCCCAACATTTACGACATCCCTAAAGCCAGCTCAAATGCATCTCTGGCTGAGAAAGAGTTTCAAAAGGCCAAGGAGGCCCCAGAGAACTCCTCGGGCCTCGATCCCTGCCCGTTCTCAAGACGGACGACCACTCTGTACCCTGAGTTGGACAGACTGTCCGTTTCCAGCTCAGACAGCAGAGCCAGTGTCCTTTCTTCATGCTCCTCTGTGTCCACCGACTCCTCCTGCAGCTCTTCATCCTCCTTGGAGGACTCAGCCAAGGAGCTCTGCCTGGATGTGGACTCGGCCAAAGAGATGGCGATGGCCCTGCAGCATAAGGTGGTCAACTCCGCAGCTGGCCTGCTGCTGTTTGTGAGCAGGAACTGGAGGCTCCGAGACTCCCTGGAGGCCAACATCCATGCGATCCACAGGGCCGCAGACCACATAGCAGGGTCGCTGAGACAGTTCCTGGATTTTGCCCAAGGAGTCCGTGGGACCGCCTGCAACCTCACTAACGGTCACCTTCAGGCCAGAATCCAGGAGCAGCTGCAGACAATCTCCAACTCCTACCAGAGCCTCCTGGAAGCAAAGGAGCGCCTGGACAGCTGCAAATGGTCTCTTGACGTTCTTTCGGTGGACAAAGTCCAAAGCAGCATGGATGACCTTGAGAGGTTTGTCATGATTGCGCGGATGGTTCCAGAAGAGGTCAAGAGGTTTGTCTCCATAGTCATCGCTAACGGGAGGCTCCTTTTTAAGCAGAACTGTGAAAAAGGAGACACTGTGCAGTTGTCCCTAAATGCAGAATTTAAATGTGCGAAATGTGTCCAGCTTCCCCAAAGAGAAATGGAATCCCACCAAAAGAGTACTCCTCCTAACAAACAGAGGGAGAACGGACACTCCCCTAAGCCGGCACAGAAAGACAGGACAGCTGTCTGTGAACAGGTGAGTTCAGAGTCCGAAGTGATGGAACAGGGCGTCACTGTTAGCCAGCATGGTCATCACTAGGCGAGATGCTGAGGACCTTCCATAGTGCGTTGGCTCCGGGGGGATGCAGAGAAATTGGTTCCATTTCCCAATCAATCAATCAGTCAATCCTCATCCATCACTCATCTTCATGAAAGTAAACTCCTAGGTAAAATCCTAATTAGCAAGTCAGATGATTGTTTTCATATTAAAGCAGATGGAACACGTGCATATTTAGATTTCCTCAAGAAATGTTTGGGGCTCAGGTTTTACCACTGATGCTGGAATGAACAGGGATTTTAAAAAACTATCTAGAAATCCATTCATTGAAGCCAGGGGAGGTGGCACCTCCCTGTAATCCCAGGGTTCGAGGAGCCGCAGCAAGAGAATCGTGAGTTCAAGGCAAGTCTGAACAATTTATGGAGATCTTGTCTCAAAAAAAGTGGATCTATTTGTTGAGTGAATTTTTAAATCTTACTACCTAGTTTCCTTGCACTTTTGAAAGTTATAAACGCCGTTGTCAACATGTTTCCTAGAAACAGAAAAGGAGCGTGAGCTTTCTTCCAGATTGTTCACAGCCTGACCAGCCCCTGGGTGCAGTCACAGTTGGAGATACTCTGCAGACTGTCTCCACATCTCACAGGAACAGACTTCAGTTCCAGACGTTACCAGCTTCAAGGGCCTAGCAGCTACCTGGGGGCTGTGTCACGGAGACATTTTGACACTTTCAGTCCTGGCCTTAGAGTTCTGCTGAAATACCTGGTGACGTAAGGGCTTTGACACATCCTACACACACTGAACATTTTTAATTTTCATTATGCATGGATATAATTTTATAAACTACATGGGTCATTATAATAGGCCATTTTGTTAGGTGAAATTCAGCCTGTGGGCTGCCAAATTCAGCTCTACCAAAGTCTCTTTCGGTTGAAAAAAAAAAGGTAACAAACAGTAGGTAAATCCATGGACAAAAGTATCAGGATAGATGTGTCAGTTTAAAGCGAATTTAAACAGTCGTATCATAATGTAAAAACCATTCAAGCTAGTAATTTAAAGGGATTTTATTTTACAGATGTTGCCTGGCCTAGAAGAGAAAGAAAAGTCAATCTTAGAACAACAGTCCGATGAAAACAGAAACTTAGAACCAGTGGTAAGCCGTCACACTCAGCCCCTGCCTTCCAATTAATGTGGTTTTTGTCCTTCGAGTTGTCTCCTCTGCTATGGAAAATTCACTATGACAGCATGACTTGCACGGGGGAGGCTTGCTACTTCCTTTTTAGCAGTAGAAGGAACCCTGGAGAGCGCAGTGTAGGGAGTGTGAACCTTTAGTCATCAGGGAAAGGGTCTGGCTGCTCTGTAGGGCTATTGTGGGCGGTGCCACCGTGGCCCTAAAGAGCCATCTCATTTCCTTGACATTTTTTTTTTCATGCTTCTCGTTACAATGGCAACAACAAAAACATTTGGGTTTGGGTTTTGTGTATCTTCAACACCTCTTTGACACTTGATCTACCGGTTTTCTTTTAAATCAAAGATGTTATCATCGTGCTTATTTCTCTTGGTTGTCTCTTCTGTGTGGCAGATGACCGTAGTCTTCCTTTTATCAACTTTTAAAGTTTTCTCTAAATTAATTAAAGTAAATAATGAGTCCATTTAAAGACGAAGTGTGAACAGCAGATGTTAAGAGACAGGCAAGAAAGGGTATAGCCTGCAAAGGCTGTGAAAGTTATCTTGGAGTTATTGATGCTTGGGTAACAGTGAACCAGTCTAACAAGCTGGAATTCGGGGCACGCGGGGTAAAAGACTGAAGGACAGACAGGTCCCTGACTCGGAAAAAGGTCATATTCCTCCTCCGATGCAAACTAAGGCAAGAACCCAGGCCTCGTGACACCCAGACCCCAGACACTCATCTCTGGGCTTGCCATATTGCTGGGCCATGCTGTCTTCCTCTCTGGGGAGAAAAACCTTAGACCTGTGGTTCTCCAACTCCACAGTGCATGGCAGGGCTTTGCTGAAACTCCGAAGGCTGAGCTCCCCTGTAAGCTTCTGCTACAGTGTGACTTGGTGAACCTAGGAGGCTGCATCTTTGATCAGTTCTTGGACGAGGCAGCTGGTGCAGGGCCCCTGCTAGGCAGCAGTGCTTCCGTGGTCGGGGACAGGGCGTCCTTGGCTGGGGAGACAGTTCTGTGTGTGGGGTGGGCTGTTTGGGGTCTCAAGCCTGCATCCACCAACTTTCCTGCAGCCGTTTCTCCTCGAGGCGACAGTGAGACCCAGCTCCACGCATCCCATGCCCAGGCTCGGGGTCACAGTGTCATTTGTTTTGTTTTGTTTTCTGTACTGAGGATGGAACTCGGGTCCTTTAACTTTTCAGACAGGCGTGGGTGGTGCCACTGAGCTAAATCCCCACCCTCACAGTATACTTTTCGTCCACTTCTGCCTGGTACTTTCCAGTTATGATGCTAACAATCTAACCTCGGGCTCCTTGCATCTGCCTGGTTCTAACCTGCACCTCATTCTTCTTATCCTCCGGAATCCCAAAGAAGCATCTTAACTGATACTCCAAACTTTTCTTCACTTTGTGCTAAAAACTATTCACTGCTTTCATTTTCCAAATATGATTTTTTTTTTTTTTTGCAGTACTGAGGATTGAGGATCTCACGTATATTAGGCAAGCATGCTACAACCTATAGCCCTGGTCCTTATTTATTCTTTCATTCATTTTAGTTGAGTCTCACTAAGTTGCCCAGATTGGCCTCGAGTTTGCAGTCCTCCTATATCAGCCTCCTGAATAGCTTGGCTAAACATGAAATTCTAATAATGAGTAGACCTCGCCAGCACTTTCCTACCTCTGTCCTTGTCTGATTTCCCCACCAAACCCACCAGCCACTGAGGACACAGCCCCTTTCTGAAAAATCACTCTTGTGTGTTTCCCCTGTCTGAGAGTTGTCATAGGTAAATGAAGTGTGGTTAAGAGAAAAAGTTCAGTTTAGCCTTTAACTTTGAGCTCTAGACCTTTAACTTGCTGACTAAATGTCCTTAGTAGCCTCTCCTCTGAACTTCAAAGTCCTTACCTATGAAATGAAAAGAGGAGATTCTTGAGGCCCTGCCCACCTATAACCCTCGCACTCAGGGAGGCTGAGGCAGGAGGATCACAAGCTGGGGCTCCGCCTGTCACTTAGTGACACAGCAAGACCCTGCAAAAGACAAAACATTAAAAATGTCTGGGGATGTCCTGGGTCCCCCTGAGCAGCCCTGGGTTCAAAAGCCCAGGCCTGCAAAAGTAAATAAGTAAAATAACAAAGGGCTCAGGATTTTTGCCTGGCATGCTCACCACCGAGTCAGGTGCCGAACGTTGACTTTGGGGGAGATGCTGATTCTATTTCCCACACAGTAAATTACCTGAGAGTAAAATTCTGATGAAATCTTTTAGCAAAGAAGCATTTTCATATTAAGGCAGAAAGCAGTAGGTCAGCCTATTTGATTCATTCTACAAACCTTTGGAGTGCAGATGTACCTCTTCTAGTGGAAGCAGAAAGAATTTTTAAATGTTTTAAAATCTGGTGGTTTTCTGTTTGTTTCTTTTTGTTTTTTCCTTTGAGACAGGGTCTCGCTATGTAACTCAGGCTGGTCGTGAACTCACTTATGTAGTCCAGGCTGGCCTCAAACTTGTGGCGATTCTCTTGCCTCAGCCTCCTGAGTGCTGGGATTACAAGTGTGGGCCACCACACCCAGTTTAAAATCTATCCTATGAGTAAATTTTAAAAATCTCATCATCACGTTTTTCCTCCCTCCCTCCCTCCCTTCCTTCCTTTCTTCTGTCCCTCCTTACTTTCTTTTTCACTAGGGATTGAACCCAGGGCCGTGTACCTGCTAAGCACATGCTGTATCACTGAGCTACACCCCAACATTTCGGGCACGTCTGAATGTTACGCATTTGGCCCCTGTCAGCATGTTTCTTAGAATGGGTTCCTTATGGCTAACGGCACTTTAAAACATCAATTTGTTAGACACATGTTGCAGCATTGATTTCCCAAACGAAACTGTTTCTCTTATAAAAAGGCTTGTCAATTGGGCAAAAACAGGAAGAGGAGGACATCCACAGCCTGCTGATCGATCCACCACTTATCCGCTTTGGTCTTGCTCTTCTCTAGAACCCCAGCTCTCTACCCCAGCCCTGGAGCGGGCCGGCCCCCGACAGGAAAGTCCCCCTCTCCGAGCACTGCCGGCTGTACTTCGGGGCGCTCTTCAAGGCCTTGGGCGCGCTTCACGGCAGCCTCGACTCCGGCCAGCCGCCCGAGGTGTTCATCACGCAGAGCAAGCTGGTCATCACGGTGGGGCAGAAGCTGGTGGACACGCTGTGCAGGGAGACGCGGGAGAGGGACGTGCGCAACGAGATCCTCCGCAGCACCGGCCGCCTGTGCGGACTGCTCAAGTCCCTGGCGCTGGCCACCAAGGACGCGGTGCTCGAGTACCCGAGCCCCACGGCCCTGGAGCTGCTGCAGGCCGAGGCCAAGAAGCTGGAGCATCACACGAGGCAGTTCCGAGAGACGTTGGAATGAGCCCTTCCTCCGAGGCTCACCCTGTGCGACTCGATGGGACTGGACGATGGGATGGGACGGGCCACACACGGCACCCAGTACCTCGCGGCTCCGCAGCCCAGGACGCTGACACCTAGGGGCTCGGGAAACACGGTCGGTCGGGCATTGCGAGGGCAGGACTCCGTGAAGCTGCCTGTGCAGTGTCCGTGTCGGAAGGTCACAATCCTCCAGTTCCCAGTCACCTTGCGGAGAGCGTCTGCACCCTGGCTACGCGTGTGCGCGGTTTACATCCTTCATTCAGCACTTAAGTACTGAGCACCACTTACGCACCAAGTTCTAGGAGCTGCCCAGGTGTCAGAGGCTGTCTGAGCTCCCAGTCCACTTGGGGGCAGAGATGACGAAGTGAGGAAGGAAGACATTTTCAGCACACAGAGAAAAAGGTGGGGAGGAGGAGGGGAATTTAGTTTCAAAAGATCAATATATTGCTTGCATTAGAAAATGTAGTGCACCCATCCCTGGTACAGAAAAAGAAAGCGGGGGAGAGAGAGGGGAGGGAGGGACGGAGAGAGAGAGAGAGAGAGAAGAGACAAAGAGAGACTATGTAGCTCAGTGGTACTGCATCTGCCTGGCAAGCACAAGGTCATGAGTTCGATCCCCAGTACTGGAAAAAAAAGAGAGAGAGAGAGAGAGAGAGAAAATGAGAGAACGTAATAATGTTTTTTCATTTTGCGTTGAATTAATCCCTTGAGATTGGTGCCTGTGTCTTGCACAAATATATCTACGTACATACACAGATATGAGCTCTGTTGTCTTACCCTAAAGACACATGCCGTATTTGCCTGCTCTGTTGGGTTCCCTGTTAACTTATTTCATGTATTACAGAGTCTCTGTTGATAAATCCTACTGCTCATTTGGAAAGGAACTTTAGCAGTTGCAAGTCAGTTACAGTCTACAATACTGTTCAAATATAATCATGAACGCCAACATCATTTGCAGCAATCTTTTCTTTGGAAAAGTCTCCGATCAACGTCACCCAAGCTCTGGTGTCGCAGGGAAAGCCTTTGGTGTCAGTTTTGCCCTTCAGGGGCTTCTCCTTAGGGTCTGCAGCGAGGTGCTGCTGAGGCCAAGTTCTCATGCACCGGGCCTGGTCCATGAAGCTGTCAGCTGTGTTATCTGTGGCGGCGCAGACAGGAAAGCACGCTGTGCTCAGGGTACCTATCACCGGGTACAGATGTGGAAGTGGCCTGGGCTCCCTTCCAGACAAACCACCTCCTCTTTCTGTCATAGAAGCTCAGTCCTGCCCCTGTTGCTGTGGTTATATCATCCCTCCGGGGTCATCTGCGTGCATCTCAGTCTCGATACAGCCTCGTACAGCATCTACAGGCTCGGCCCCTTGCAGTGGTACCCAGTTCAGTCCCCACCTGCTCCCCTGCCCTTGGGAGGCACTGTTAGGTTATTCACTGTGGAAGACTGGCTGTCCTTCCTGAGTCTCAGGGCTCGATAAAGAAGGAGCCCACCATTGTGAGCCTTAGTTCTCGGCAGCTGGACAGAGAGATGGGAGGGTTGCATTCTTTGAACAGCAGGATTTCGTCAGTTAGGATCCTGTCCCAAGCGACAGAAAACCATGCACGGTCTGTCTTAAGCAACAGAGGAAATGTATTGGCTCGAATATCTTAAAATAATCTAGGGCAGCCCCGCTGCGCATCCGACTGGTTTCCGGGGCTCCAGCAGTGGTATCGAGGAGCAGTGTCTCGGGCTCACTCTTTCTGAGTCAACTCCAATCATGGCAAGGCGGCTGCCTCAGATTATGTCCTTCTTGGTTTGTGGTCAGAGGAGAAAAGAAGAGACTTCACTCTGTGTGCAGTAGGTTACCAGGTGCCTGTCCTGGACAGGCAGACACAGACAAGGACACACACACAGAGGCATAGACTCGTCCGTGTCCTAAGAGAGGTAAGGTGACAGTCCTGTCACAAACTGAGAGGCCTAAGGTTTTTGAGGGGTTTTTTTCCTACTTCATCGCTCCCCTCCATATCAGAAATTGAACTCAGGACCTTGCATGGTGCCATTGAGCTAAATCCCGGGCTCCCCCCCCCTTTTTTTTTTCCTACTTCAACTAGCAGGTTGGCCTGGCCCATTTCACGGATGCTGAGAGGAGACATGAGATTCTGGGATCAGAGACTGTGTCAGTGGTCCCCAAGATGACTCCAGGCTCAAGGAGCCGCTAGGACTCAGGATGAAAATGGAGTTGGATTTATTTTGGTGAAAGAGACAAAGTAAAATCAGCAAAGGGAGCAGGCACCTGGAGAGAGATGTGGGGGGCAGCGCACAGTTCCCAGAGTCATCGCCCTGCAGAATCATGCAGAACACACTCAATGCCTCCAGCAGTGAGCTGCGACAGCACCGTGCGGGGAGGCCACCCAGGAAGCTCGTGAGGGCCTCAGTGCCAAGTGTTACTACGGGGTTGTTCACGCAAGGACATATCGTGTGTCCAGTCCCGGGGTGGTGGGGAGCAGGCAGTGAGCAGCAATCACAGTCCGAACAGTTTAGACACAGTGAGCCATTCTTATCGATTCTGGAGATGCTGGAAACCTTCCCACATTCCAAGTTCCCTTTGCCAACCAAGAGCTGTCCTTTTCAGCAGACCTTTCTGAGGATGCCAGCCAGACCCGCCGCCTGAGCTCCTGTCTGCACGGCAAACTCTCTGCAAGCATTCATTGCAGCCAGCCTATGGTTCTCATCTTCAAATCATTTGCCCACATTCCTCAAGTCGCAGGAGGGAAAGCATGGGGTATCAGGTAGATGCTGTCACACACTGGGATTCGGGGAGTGACGGGATGACAAGGCCTCACACTACTGGGAGCTGACGGGAACAGGAAATAGGTCTAGCTGCAGGGAGTGGGTCATGGGGGCCTGAGCTCGGGGGCTGTACCTGGTCCCTGGCCCTTCCTCTCAGACTCTTTCTCTCTTCCTCCGCTTCCTGGCTTGTGGGAAGTGAGCAGCTTCCTCTACCACACCCTTCTGCCATGATGCTCTGCCTCACCTCAGGTCCACAGCAAGGGAGCCAGCCAAATGAGCCAAAGTAAGCCTCCTGCCCTCCAAGGCGATTTTCTCAGGCGTTTGGTTACAGCAGTGAAAAGCAAACACACCAGGATCCCTGTTATAACAGGCCCAGAGCAGACCTGATAAGAAAGGGATCATTTTTACTATGCCGGTCAGCAAACAAACCTCTCTGCTCTTGAGGGAGGCACTAGCGCTCTCTTCCAAGGCTGTTGGCCACTAATAACCTGCCAAGGTGGTCCAGGACTAAGTGCCAGGTGCTGTGCTCAGAAGATAAAGACACCCATGGAGAACCAAGTCCCAGCAAGATCATCTGGCAAAAGTCATGAATATAATATTGCTGGAATAAGGAGGAAGGATTGCTTCAGGGAGCCAAGCAATGCATTTTTATTGCAGTGGGAAAACATTTTACACAAGCATGATAACAACAGCACATGTTTATTAAAGGACTACTACTAAAGCACTGTTCTAATGTCTTGTATGCCTCAACTCAGTCCTTTCTAAGTCACAGACTCTTTAATACATAATAAACATTTTTCAGATGAATTCAAACCAAAGACACAAAACCATTTTGTTCAAAATGATGAAAAATGCTGCTCTTGGCTAAATATGTTTCCTTTGCTTTTTTTTGAAAGACAGTGGTTATAGGAGGAGTTTCCACTGATTAATTTAATAGGCTAAAGCATTCTAAAAGAACTAATCACATATTTTCAACTTTTTATAACTTTTTGCTAAATATTTGTGCCCAGTGCCCAGAATTTTGTACCATTTCCTCCCAAGGAAGGAAGCTAGCGGTAAGGGTGGCGGTAGCAACCTGACCTCAATTAAGTTAAATTCATCAGGAGGATGGAAGTGGTGAGAGCCCCACTTAAGAGATCTTCCGGTGTGACAAGCCCGGGGAAGTCTTTTCTGGTTTGGTAGTGACACTGTGTTTTGCAAAACATCTTTTTTTTAATGCTTAATTTTCCTCAACTACAGACCTCAGCACTCCCAAAGTTCCATACGTTTCATTCATAATGAAGTGCGTGAATCCGTCTGCTAATACCAGTTCCCTTTTATTCACTCGCTGAAAAAATTTGCCTTGTGCACGTCCCGGGCCTTTGCTGATCACTAGAGGCAACAGAGCAGAGAGTGCAGCAAGGTGCTTTTGTTTCCGACAGAGGGAGATGAGCACCAGGCCAGGCCACATACCTGAGGCCTCCTCCACAAATGGTACACATAAGGGGGGTCCCCAAAACATTTAGACATCAAAATAAATGGTTGATGTGTGTGTGTGTGTGTGTGTGTGTGTGCGCGCGTGCGTGCGTGCGTGCGTGCGTGTGCTGGGGTCCAAACCCAGGGCCTTGTGCATAATAAGCGAGCACTCTGCCACTGAGCCACATCCCCTGGCCTGAAGCAATATTTTAAGGAACCAAAATCAACATAAAAATCCACAGTGAACAAGATATCAAAATGTACATGTATAATACAGCGCTGGGGACACGATGATGATAAAGAAAGTCGGGGGAGGCTGCTGGATGGTGCTCTCTCAGAGGGAGGAACTAGAGACAATCCCTAGGCAAGGAGACTTGAGGGAGCAGCTGGGCACAGATCTAGGGAAAGACATGATTCTGCCAGAGGGGCGGAGAGAGACAGAGAGAGAAAGAGGGAGAGAAACAGCAAGCTGCTGGCAGGGAGGCGGGAGAGGAGGAGGCTGTGTGGCTTGGGCTGAGTAAGGGAAAGAAAAGTGGCCAACATGAACTGAGAACGCCAGCTGGGGTCGACTTATGTAAGACTCTTAGAATACTTCCCTAAAAGTAGAAATGGAAATAAAAAGTAAGTTTTGTCTTGAATTATTGTAGTAATCACCTAATTTCCACTATATTTTACTTTAAAATAAACCCAGTCACTCATGCTTGCTAAGTATGCACTCTGCCTACCACTGAGCCACACTGCCAGCCCTTATCATCTTAACCTGCTCTGGGACACCCTACAAGGTGATAAATGATAAATAATGATGGTCACTTTTTTAAAACTCCTAATACGTAGCTTATGTTCACTTTTTCTTTTTGTACAAGGGATTGAGCTCGGGACCTTACACTTGCAAGGCAGGCAGGAGAACCACTGCGCTAAATCTCCAGCCCAATGCTCATTCTTGATTGCTCTGTACATCCTACGTGTCCAGAGAGAGTGTCAAACTGTGGCTAGGAAGAGGGTAGGAGTAGAACTATCAGGAAACCAAACCTTTGGTTGTTTATAAGCCTGAAACAGTTGGGGGCTATTGTTAACAGCTTAAAGTCCGCAGTAGCTAACAGCTTGTGAATGGGATGCAAGTATGTATAAACTGTACGCAACACTTTGTATGTGCTGAGAGTTTCCTGAGAATAGGTTTAAAGTTTTCTTCAAATTCTGAAACAAGTCTGAGGACTCCAAAAAGGTGAAGAAACACCAATTTGGGGTAGGGGGTGTGGCTAGCATGCCTGAGGATCTAAGTTTGATCCCTAGCACTGCCAAATGAAAAAGGAACACTGGTTTTACTGGAGAATAATTTTTCCCTTTTATGGCTTCATTCTTCTCTTCAAATCCACAGCTCGGGGGGACAAAGTTGTCCCCAAAGGTCTTTGTAAGGAAATCTTCTTCACTGGCTCCTTCAACAAAGGCAGTGGGAGAAGAGGAAGCAGACAAGAATGACACCTGCTTCCCCGACGGCTGGGAGAATCAAATGTCTCCCCTCGGGACACAAGTTCTACCTGGGTACAGTGTCATGGACACACCAAGTAGCCTGGAGACCAATATCCTAAAGGAGAAAACCAAGGAGGAAGAGGAAGCTCCAGATGCCTGAGCTGCTTGAGCACAGCAGATATTGCATTTTGAGCTTTCTGAGCAAGCGTTTCATGGAGGCTGGGGTCATTCTACGGCTACGACTTTATGCTGCTAGAAGCCGTGCCAGATTCTGGCCAAGTCCCTTGGGGTAAGGGTTTGGAGGGAGACCTCGTGCGCCAACAGCTCTGCAGCTCTCACAGTTTTAGGGTCTGCCCAGACTGGGCTTGGCACCCTCTCCAAATGAGCCTGCACCTTCTTTTGGTGTAGTGAGAAAATGTACCTGGAGTATATGCCAACCAGACTCTTCTGGGGATCGAGGTACAACAGGGAATCACATAAAGGGCCTAATCCTGCAGGGGTTACAGTGTGTGTGATTGCCACCGAGTCATACACCAAGGAGAGACCAGCTGATTTTATTTCTATCATCACTCACAATAACAGATATCCCAAGCCCATAGACCTTGAAGTTTTCACATCCGCATATTTTTCTGGGCAACTGTTGCCAAGTGGAGACTACTTTCAGCATAACTTCCAGTCATGAAGGGCTGCTGTACGGGCATTGAACGGCTTTCTCCTAATATTTATAATACTTAAAGGAGCCTGACAGAACCATGGGTTTTGCAAGGCATTTGTGTTCTCATTACAGACAATACAGCGTGTCACTTGGAAACAGCATGGAGAAAACAGTGGATTCTTTATAAGAACCAATGTACTGTATAACACGTTAATTATATCTGCTTCTTAACAAATAAAAAGTATTTTAACTTGGGCTTCAGAAGGCTGTGGATGAAACACACGTACCCACTGTAGCAAAATTTCAGACACACCACACACACCGAACGTGAGTGGCCATCTCAGAAAGCAGGGGGCCCTAGACAGAAACTCCTACTCCCCTAGAACCTGCTGTAACATTACAGGGTTTGTTGTGGGTGCTTAGGTCACAGTTGGCGCTCGACACAAACCAATAAATGTTTTCCGAAACGATAGGTTCACAGAGTTCCAGATCTGCAGTCACACAAGTCTAGGATAGGACGGAGCCAAAGAGAAGTTGATGCTCCTGAGTCATCCTCACCCTTGCTGCCCTCCCGGAGCGTGGGCGAGCGATTCTGAGCATACAGCAGAAACCCAAGGACCTACTGGAAAGAGGAAGAAGGAACGCGTTGGGGCCAGGAGCGGCGGGCGAGCTCCCCAAGCCCCAGCCCAGGAAGACAAGAAAGCTGCGCTCAGCACCTGGCGACGCTCTCCAGGGCAACCGACGCTTGGCAACGGCTTCGCCCCCGCCTCGCGCTTTAGCAGCGCCCCGCCCCGTTGCGTCGCCGGAAGTGTCGTCATCTCGACGCGTCGGAAGTAGCTGTCGCTTTCGCCATACACACGGGAAGTAGTAACCGCAAAGTTTGGGAGCTGGTACTGACGCTGGCTTTAAGATGGGCTGCGACGGGGGAACGATCCCCAAGAGGCATGAACTGGTGAAAGGGCCGAAGAAGGTTGAGAAGGTAAGTAATGTGGGCCCGTTGGGAACCGAAGTGGGAGGAATATGGACGCCCTCAGGGAGGGAGGGAGGGGAGGTAGGAAGGAGTCGACGGAGTTCTAGACCTAGCTGGCTGCGCTCTTTTCGCCCGTCCACTGGACTCAGAATTAACAATAATATTGACAACTGGCATTTTTTGAGTGCTTAATGTTTCCATTGACTGGACAGTACGCTTAATGTGGGATAGTTTTGTAATTCTCGAAACAGCCCTGTGACCACTTGCCGTTATCTCCCATCTTCAGACATGGAAATTGAGGCTCAAAGGAGAGAGTTGCAGAGATATTTAAATGGCAGAGTCAGGATTTGAACCCTATCTGCGACTGGTAACGGTGATAAAAGCAGCTACTATTTATTGAGCTTTATATACGTTAATTTCACTTCCTCGGAGGTCTTCCCAGTGCCTCCTAACCCCGTGAGAACAGATCTTTGTCTTATAACTATTTTGCCACCCTGCGCACCGTCTTCATGGTAAATCCATGTCGGTCTCCTCACCAGATGGTAAGCTCCTAATGGAGGAGACTGAACCCCCTTTCCCTCTAGAGCTAGCACAATTTCTGGCACAGTAAATATTTTGAGTAATGAGTAAGTGAATAATTTCCAGTTCTCACAAGTAATGGAGCAAATTATACATAGTATATTTCGTGCTAATGGCAGAGAAATTTGAGTCCAAAGAAGTAAACTTACATGGCCAAAGTCACATAGCTGGTAGGTAGGTAGTGAAGATTCGCATCTTTGGGATTACTTGGGATTTCAAAGTTAGCAAGAGTAATGACTTTTAAAAATAATATAATGCATGCAAAGCACCTAATACAATGCCTGGTTTGCGTGGATACTCTATATATTCTGATTCAGCGGTATGAAAATCTTTTTTAAATGTAAATACCGTGTGTCACTATTGTATTTGAAACACTCTTGACTAAAATCATTAAATCACTAAAACACATTCAAACTAAAATCCCATCAAGCCCTGTGGGGACAGATCCCTGCACCTCATCTTTTATCTCGGTCCAGCTCTTTCATTCTGTTCGGGCTACACAGGCCTTGTTCAGCAGCAGCCCAGAGTATTTCATCATCCTGAAGTGTTCTCCATTGAGATAGTGGTGATACTTTCTTCATTCAGTTCTTTACTCAGCAGTCACCTGCTAAAATACTCTTTAACCTCCAGTTGCTGCCTTCTTCCTCTGCTCTTTTACTTTTCTTTCTTCTCTCTCTTGCTCCTCCTCTCCCTCCGACCCTCTACCTCCTCTTTCCCTCTGTCCTCCTCTCTCTCCCTCCCTCTGCCCCTTTCTCCCTGCCTCTCTCCCTCCTTCCCCCTCACTGTCTCTCTGTCCCCACCTCACGCCCAGGTCCTTTGTATGACTTAGCTCTGTAGCCTGAATAATGTGTCTGCCACATAATCGACACCCAATAAATCTGTGTTGAATTCAAGAATGAATGAACATCCAAGAGGATGACATGTGCCCTCTGCTTACACCTACACATGTGCAGGCTAACATTGGGATATTTAGCACTCATGGAAGCTTCTGCCAAAAGAAAAAAATATTCAGCTCACTTTTGTTATCCTGTGTCCAGGGCTGAAAGGCTTGGTAAGAAACCGATGTCAGAGGGGGAGTGTGTGAAAAAAAGAAATGCAGATCTGAAACAACTGCAGTGCTCAGGCAGGATGGTTTCTCTTGGTGTACGCTGCTTTAGACCCTGGGGATATGGCAGCAGACAAAGCAGTCTGCCTCTCGTGGAGCTTACATTTCAAATCCATATTGTTAGTAAGAAACATTCACGTATTACACATAAGTCTATATCTGTGTCTCTGTGTCTTGTTCCTGACCCAGAGTTCCTAAATCCCTTGGGATTTCCTGGGTGAGAGAACTGTCTAAAGAGGTAACTTGACGGGCTCCCAGCTTGGGCTCGTCACCAGAAAGACCCGGCCATGAAAGAAGCTTGTGATTTTCAGCACCACCCCCCATATTCCAGGAATGAAGAGAAACTGGAGATTGAGTTAACAGCTGATCGTGCCTGCCTGCTGAAGCCTTCGTAAACACCCTGGGCCATTTGGCCATGGGGTTTGGAGAGCTTCCAGGTTGCTCCACACGAGTATGGCTCCTGTGCATGAGACCCTTTCAGTTCTCACCCCATATACCTCTACCTGGCTGATCACAGGAATCATTTAAAGCATTTTAGCAGTAAGTCAGCAGTAGTAAGTAAATTGTCTGTGCTCTATGAGCCCCTCTATCATATTACCAAACATGAGGAGGATGGGCTTGTGATCTCTGAGGCAGGAGGGTTGCCAGGAGTTCAAGGCCTGCTGGACCTACATAGTGAATTTAAGGCTAGCTTGATTCACATAGCAAGACCCTGTCTCAGGAAATGAAAAAGAAGAAGGGCGGGAGGGAGAGGAATATGAATACCGAGTCTAGAGCCGGCCTGCCTGGATTCTTATCCTGGCTCTTGTTATTTGCTACATTTATTTGGGACCTGTCACCGAACCTCTTGCTCCAATTTCCTCATCTCCAATGGTAGGAATGCTAACTCAGAAGGTGTTTTTGATTGAAAGCACTAGGCATGAGTCACAGAAAGTGCTTAGTGCAGTTCCTGGCACACAGCAGTACTAAGTAGCTGTCACTGCAAAAAATTAAAAATTCCAGGCTTTTGCTTTTTCTTACTTATCCTTCCCCTGCCTTCTCTCAAATGTGCCACACTGAGAACATTCGGGTTGGGTGCTGTACAAGCGAGAGGGAGTGGGACATGAAGTACTACGCAGTGGGAGTGCCGTCTGAGCCGTGCAGAGCCTCGTGTCTGGGTTCCATAGCCGGGGCACTTCAGCACTTCTGTATAGAGCTGTACAGAATACTTGAGGTTGAATAATTTATAAAGAAATTTGTTTCTTACATTTTTGGGGTCTGGAGAGTCCATTGTCAAGGACCAAATCTGATGAGGGTTTGGGGATTGAAGTCAAGGTCTTCACTCTGGGCTGCATCCCTAGCCGTTTCTTATTTTTAAATTTTTAAAGTTTGGTGTGTTTTTTTTGTTTGTTTGTTTTGTTGTTTTGTTATTTTGTTTTTTCCCTGGGGCCATCACATTGGACTACACCCCCAGCCATTTCTTTATTTTTTTTAGATGGAGTCTCACTGCATTACCCAGGTTGGGCTCAATTTGTAACCCTTCTGCCCCAGCCTCCCAAAGTGTTGGACTCGCAGGCGTGTG